>NC_069503.1:643587862-643752862 GCF_027579735.1 Bombina bombina
GAGCACTTGTTTTGTTTTATGGATAAACAATAAAGTTTTTTATTTTATTTTATGAATCATAGCTCTTGTGTCTGATTCATAGAGTTCAAGGGAATCACCTTCTTTTTTTCATATTTTACTGTGGAGTACTGGGACTCCATTCAGCTTTTGCATTCCCTGTCTCTTCGTTGGATTATACAGCCTATTCCTTTACCCCGAGGTTAGAGGGAGGAGCATCTGGGCTGCGCAGCGTGCGTGATAGAGTGACAGCTATTGTGAGCTGCTGGAAACACACAGGAACAGCCGCTTGTCTCCAAGGACGAGGTAAACTGCAGAGAGTGCTTGAGACCTGAGAGGAGAAGCCACGATTAGCGGTATCAACACCAGAGTGTAAATATTGGAGGTCGCTCTGAGTGTGGGATTGGAGGTCGCTCTGAGTGTGGGATATCCAGAGGGAGGAGCTGCGAACGGCGGCATTAACAAAGAGATGCCGACGATTTGGAGCAGCGGCAGTGAGACCACATATGGTAAAAGCATCTATGTTTATTCATCTAATAGTCATATAGCTTGTGACAGTTTTGGAGCTCATATTGGTACGCTGAGTTTGGGCTAGATATACCCATTGTGTGCTAGTTAACAGGTGTGCTATCTGCCTCTCATAGAAACGGTCCACATATGTTGTTTTTCCTTAAACTCACAGCTATGATTGGACATTGTTGAAGTGACTGCTTATACATTTGATGTTCACCATTTTTACTGCAGCATCTAACAGATACGAATATATAGTCTCTATCAAGAGCTGCTTGTTGCATGAGCTCCTAATACCCACTACATTTGTCTAAGAACTCTTGGTCCACAACTATTGTTTCATCATATGAATGTACATATATGACATATTCGTTATATGGACAGAAGGAGAAGAAAGCCTCCCAGACTTCCATAAATCATTTAATTTATTCCACCCATCAGTAAAACTCAAAATGAATTTCTCAAAACACAGTGTGAGCTTCCTGGATTGTGCAATAAATGAGGACCAAGACAAACACCTAAGCACACTGGCAGAGTCATTCCATGTGAAAGGACTATGAGGAAAGGACAATATCTAAAAAAATTAAATCTGCCCTATAAACACCACGTGAATGGCTCCTTTAATACAAAGAAAAGAAAAACAAAACAAGGATCCTTTTGGTAATTACTTATAACCCAACTATAGAAGAAATATGTAAAATTAATAAAGACCTACAGCCAGTACTCTCAGAGGACCCTATTGTAAGGAATTAATCATATAGTGTTCTGTCACTTTAAATCGTTGCTGCTCAGCCTATTTAAGGCCCCTTCTCATACCCATCAATGCTTAGTAATTTCTCTCTATGTTGCAGCTGTGTGCTACATTATACTTCCTCATTGTGACTACTCAAGCCTACTGACTGCTGTAAACTCTACAGATCTCCTGCTCTCTTCTGTATAGTGATTACACAGCTCTCTTGTGTGTTACTACAAGGTGCCAAAGGATTTCTTTGCTCTGCTGATGTTCCCCCTCCACTCTGAGGTTTGTCAAACTAGAAGCCTTACACAAACTGTTCAGTCTCATCACCACAGCGCTGCTGTTTTCACCTTGCTAACAGTGTTCCTGATAAACTTGTGAGTAATACACCAGGTATATCTTGAAATCAGTCACATATGTTATTAATTTCTGCTACTGTGATTAAATCAAGCTGTGCAAGACTCTGGGACTAGTGATGTCGTGAATAGTTCGCCGGCGAATAGTTCCCAGCGAACATAGCATGTTCGCGTTCGCCGCAGACGGCGAACATATGCGATGTTCGGTCCGCCCCCTATTCATCATCATTGAGTAAACTTTGACCCTGTATCTCACAGTCAGCAGACACATTCCAGCCAATCAGCAGCAGACCCTCCCTCCCAGACCCTCCCACCTCCTGGACAGCATCCATTTTAGATTCATTTGGAAGCTGCATTCTTAGTGAGAGGAGGGACAGTGTAGCTGCTGCTGATTTAATAGGGAAATCGATAGCTAGGCTAGTGTATTCAGTGTCCACTACAGTCCTGAAGGACTCATCTGATCTCTGCTGTAAGGACAGCACTCCAAAAAGCTCTTTTTAGGGCTAGAACATCAGTCTGATTTTTTTTTTTTCCTGTGTAATCTAATTGCAGTTGCCTGCCTGCCTGCCAGCGTGTGTGTCAGGCTCACAGCGTATACTGTTCCCACTTGCCCAGTGCCACCACTCATATCTGGTGTAACAGTAGTGTACATTTAAAAAAAACAACAACACTTTTTTGACTGTGAAATAATAGCAGTCAGTTTCCTTCACACGTGTGCGTTTCAGTGCCTGCCAGGGCACAGTGTCACCCCAGTGCAACTTATATCTGGTGTAACAGTAGTGTACATTAAAAAAAAAACAACAAAACTTTTTTGACTGTGAAATAATAGCAGTCAGTTTCCTTCACGCATGTGCATTTCAGGGCCTGCCAGGGCACAGTGTCACCCCAGTGCAACTCATATCTGGTGTAACAGTAGTGTACATTTAAAAAAAACAACACTGGGGGAGGAGCCAGCTATTAGAGAGGAAAGACGCATATTAGCAGAGCTCCTGAAGCCAGACACTTAAATCTCAAGTTTATGAATCCTGAGTACCTATATTTTATCCTCACTCTACTCTTAGAATGGAAGCTTTTCCTATACATCTTGCCTCTTTGTTAGAGGACCTGTTTGTGAAAGCTGATAGACAATTTTACAGCTTGAAGACTACTCTGGTGGAGCTGCGCAACCAAGATGGCGCTTCTCCCTTTCCTAACTCAGACACCTATGTGACAGCTCAATCTGAGGATGCCCTGTGTACCCAATACCCTATAAACCGACCGCAAGAATGGCTGTCCGGTTGGAGATTGTCCGGCAACTTGTCTGGACTGATTAGTGGAGACCCGGCACAATTGCTCATAGCTGACCTACACCGCGCGACTGCTGAGATGTCACAGCCGGTGAAATTCTCCCAGCACAATCCTGTGATGCGCCCGCAGCCCCTCATCACCGGCATGTATCCTGGAACCCATCACACAGCTCGACCGGGGGCGCCCCTGATACAGGGGAAAGATAAAAGCCACACAAGAAGCCTCAAAGCCTTAACTTTCCATTGGATGGGTAATGTGGCGCTTGATTACACCAGTTGCCTTCCCTTACACCCGAGGACATTACTATGTGGGCCACTAAAAGTCGGCAACAGCGTTAAGTCATGCACTGACCACTCAGCAGAGGCGCAACTTGTGCTTGTGGATTGGGTAAGAAGCTCTTTTGACCCAGGGGGCCAGATATACTTTGGTTCACAGTTCTGAGTTTTACACAGCTCTGAGACAAATTCACAATATCTCTATCAGTATGTAATGATCTGTGATATATGTAAAGATCTGTGATATTCAGCAAGTAATTATGTAAATATTTAAGACCTATAAGCAGGATAAATAATTGGGGAGTGTTACAAGTTCCTAAGTGTGCTTGCTAGTAAGAAAACACTAACTTAATCACTTGTGATAATTTAGCCTCAGATATAAGACCCAGTAATATGAGTAGTACTAATGAGCTTTATCTTAGGCAGGTCTTATATTGTGCAATAGGAAACTTAAGAGTTGAACTTAGATTGTATATGTCTGTAATGTCAGATTCACTGGAGACAGGTGAATTATGGAACCCAGACTGCACAGATACAAACAGGGGTGTTACCGTTCAAATCAACTGTTTGTTTAAAGAGTAATGTCAAATAAGTAAACACAGAGTTAAGCACTTTATATACAGAACCTTAATTCAGAAGCAGAGCCAGTGAGAGGAATCCCTGATGCGGGTAGGTAGAATACTTGCAGGAAATAGTGAGCGTGCAGCGTGGTTATGGCTCCGTGTAGCTGGGAGTCTGTAGGCTGTCTGTTTAGACAGGGAGAGTTGCGGTCAGAGCGGTAGCGTGATTCGGCGCTGCGGTGACGTCAGCGGCTGTGGCAGCTTGAAGCAGAAGCTGCTTGTAACGGCAAAGGTTTCTCTGATCAGGAAAACTTTGTTTTGGTACTCAAGGTAAGGAGTTGAGCTGCTTTACTTTGGCAATAAACTTCAATAAACCAGCAATGCATCTTGGTTACAAGGAGATTAAATAGGGAAACCTGATCAGCTTAATTGAAATAAAATGTGGTATGACAGGTTAGATACGCTGTGTAAGGTGGAATGGATTTAGACATGACACAGTGACAGTCACTTGGACTTACAATGAGAACAGCGCCTGATATATTTGAGAAGATATCCCACAATATTAAAGCCCATTGGACTCTAAAATTGCATATATGGGCTAGTTATTACTCTCCTATATATCTGTTTATGATAGTTGTTTTATCACGATACCACCACCCAGTAATTGTATGCTTATACTGCTCTATATTTACATTCTTAGCAGAGATCTAGTTTTAATCTCCTATAGAATGTACGTTTAATATTATTAGCTTTTCGTACAATATGTACTTCTTACTTAGGCCTAGATTTAGAGTTGGGCGGTAGCCGTGAAAACCAGCTTTAGAGGCTCCTAACGCTGGTTTTGGGCTACCGCCGTTATTTACAGTCAGTCATTAAAGGGTCTAACGCTCAATTTCCATCCGCGACTTTTCCATACCGCAGATCCCCTTACGTCATTTGCGTATCCTATCTTTTCAATGGGATCTTTCTAACGCCGGTATTTAGAGTCGTGTCTAAAGTGAGCGTTAGAAATCTAACGACAAAACTCCAGCCGCAGAAAAAGGTCAGTAGTTAAGAGCTTTATGGGCTAACGCCGGTTTATAAAGCTCTTAACTACTGTGCTCTAAAGTACACTAACACCCATAAACTACCTATGTACCCCTAAACCGAGGTCCCCCCACATCGCCGCCACTCGATTAAATTTTTTTAACCCCTAATTTGCCGACCGCCACCTACGTTATACTTATGTACCCCTAATCTGCTTCCCCTAACACCGCCGACCCCTATATTATATTTATTAACCCCTAACCTGCCCCCCACAACGTCGCCGCCAGCTACCTACAATAATTAACCCCTAATCTGCCTACCGCAAAGCGCCGTCACTTACGTTATCCTTATGTACCCTTAATCTGCTGCCCCTAACACCGCCGACCCCTATATTATATTTATTAACCCCTAATCTGCCCCCATCAACGTCACCTCCACCTGCCTACACTTGTAGGGCATTTTTTTATTTTGGGGGTCTTTGTTATTTTATTAGGGGGCTTAGAGTAGGTGTAATTAGTTTAAAATTGTTGTAATATTTTTCTAATGTTTGTAAATATTTTTTATTTTTTGTAACTTAGTTCTTTTTTATTTTTTGTACTTTAGTTAGTTTATTTAATTGTATTTATTTGTAGGTATTTTATTTAATTAATTTATTGATAGTGTAGTGTTAGGTTTAATTGTAACTTAGGTTAGGATTTATTTTACAGGTAATTTTGTAATTATTTTAACTATTTTAGCTATTAAATAGTTCTTAACTATTTAATAGCTATTGTACCTGGTTAAAATAAATACAAAGTTACCTGTAAAATAAATATAAATCCTAAAATAGCTACAAAATAATTATAATTTATATTGTAGCTATATTAGGGTTTATTTTACAGGTAAGTATTTAGCTTTAAATAGGAATAATTTATTTAATAAGAGTTAATTTATTTAATTAGATAAAAATTATATTTAACTTAGGGGGTGTTAGGGTTAGGGTTAGAATTAGCTTTAGGGGTTAATCCATTTATTACAGTAGCGGCGAGATTCGGTCGGCAGATTAGGGGTTAATAATTGAAGTTAGGCGTCGGTGATGTTAGGGAGGGCAGATTAGGGGTTAATACTATTTATTATAGGGTTATTGAGGCGGGAGTGAGGCGGATTAGGGGTTAATAACTTTAGTATAATAGCGGTGTGGTCCGCTCGGCAGATTAGGGGTTAATAAGTGTAGGTAGCTGGCGGCGACGTTGTGGGGGGCAGATTAGGGGTTAATAAGTATAATATAGGGGTCGGCGTTGTTAGGGGCAGCAGATTAGGGGTACATAGCTATAATGTAGGTGGCGGTGGTGTACGGAGAGGCAGATTAGGGGTTAATAATAATATGCAGGGTTCAGCGATAGCGGGGGTGGCAGAATAGGGGTTAATAAGTGTAAGGCTAGGGGTGTTTAGACTCGGGGTACATGTTAGAGTGTTAGGTGCAGACGTAGGAAGTGTTTCCCCATAGAAAACAATGGGGCTGTGTTAGGAGCTGAACGCGGCTTTTTTGCAGGTGTTAGGTTTTTTTTCAGCTCAAACAGCCCCATTGTTTTCTATGGGGATATCGTGCACGAGCACTTTTTTGAAGCTGGCCGCTTCCGTAAGCACCGCTGGTATCTAGAGTTGCAGTGGGGTTAAATTATGCTCTACGCTCCCTTTTTGGAGCCTAACGCACTGAAAACCCAGCCATTCTGTGAACTCTAAATGCCAGCGGTATTTAAAAGGTGCGGGGGGAAAAAAGCAAGCGTAGCTAACGCACCCCTTTGGCCGCAGAACTCTAAATCTAGGCGTTAGTCTTTTAGTTACAATTCTGGACATTTAATATAGACGCTCTGTTCATGTACTATTATATAGTATGTCTGCTCAAATCTGTTTTATGCTGAGAAGTCACATATCACTTTATTACTTAGCTCTGGTAACTTAAGTGTTTCTACTTTTTTTGCTCAGCATATTGTTGCAGTTGCCTAGATTTCAGGCTAGTATGGGCTTGAAAGTCAGTTTATAACTTTTACATACTTAAATGTGCCTGTATAGCTCACTACAGACTTGAAGGCTGATAAATGACCATATATATTAGGTGCAGGTTGAATGCAGCTATAAACAGCCTGAGTTACACGCCAGAACAAGTTTTCTATAAGGTTGATGTAGAACTACTACATATGTATCCCTCTACAAATACTGGAGAAAATATGAGCTTATAAGAGAGTTGATGATTTCTTGTTTGATGGCCTTGCCAGATAATTTGCCGTTTCTACACATTTTGTGCTAATTTCTATTGTACATCTCTGGGCAAGCCTCAATGCTAACCTATATGCTCCTAATCTGACTAATTTGTATCTATGAGTAGTCAGGAAGTAATAATTACCCTTTCTATCAGAAACTCAACTTTCCCTGCTTAGATATTTGTGGCCTTTATGTTAGCAGCCGAGACACTGGGGTCCTATATGTTTTGCACTGAGTAGCAATGAAAGCACAGGAATACATCTTAATACCACAAGTTTGGGTGTTCTCATAATGATCCTGTATATTATTGGGAGACACAATCCTAGTGGTCTCCTAAGTACACTTTAACAAAGGATTAGTCTAGGCTCCATATGAGACTCCAATCCTAGCTCTACCCACGCTCCCCCACTGACGCACCATAGGACCCTCTTAGAGTTTTTACTAACGTCCCCCTCCCCACTTAATGATGCTGGGAGTCACCCTATCCATTTTACAGAAAGACATTTCTTAATGTTGGTCATGATACCGTTGTTTTATGTGCTTAATTCTACTCTAGTCCTCATTTTCCATGTGCTAAGATTCATTCTGGTATATAAAGCACTGTCTCTAGGTCTTAATGAGACTAATGAAAGCTCACCACTATATCCTTTTAATTATATATTCCAATTTATACTATGTCTAGATATTTTTAAAAAAAAGTTTACTTGACAATTAAAACTAATGCTCACTTAGGGTCCCGATAATAGTTAATATAAGATTGCCATCCTGACTGGCTCCGCCCTCCATCCCCCCTCCCCCATGTTATATTTTGAGCGGCTCTTGCCCGCTGCATCCCCTCCCCCTTTTTTAAACAATAAAGCTAATCCCTCCTGGCCCTAATTATATCTAAGTGTATACTCCAATTCGCCTGCTATATGACCCAGGGAGGACTATTTCTGTGAAATAATAGCAGTCAGTTTCCTTCACACGTGTGCATTTCAGTGCCTGCCAGGGCACAGTGTCACCCCAGTGAAACTCATATCTGGTGTAACAGTAGTGTACATTAAAAAAAACAACACTTTTTTGACTGTGAAATAATAGCAGTAAGTTTCCTTCACACGTGTGCGTTTCAGTGCCTGCCAGGGCACAGTGTCACCCCAGTGTCACCCCCATATCTCGTGTAACAGTAGTGTGCATTTAAAAAAAACAACACTTTGTTGACTGTGAAATAATAGCAGTCAGTTTCCTTCACGCGTGTGCGTTTCAGGGCCTGCCAGGGCACAGTGTCACCCCAATGCAACTCATATCTGGTGTAACAGTAGTGTACATTTAAAAAAAAACAACACTTTTTTAAATGTGAAATAATAGCAGTCAGTTTTCTTCACACGTGTGCGTTTCAGTGCCTGCCAATGCACAGTGTCACCCCAGTGCAACTCATATCTGGTGTAACAGTAGTGTACATTTAAAAAAAACAACACTTTTTTGACTGTGAAATAATAGCAGTCAGTTTCCTTCACAAGTGTGCGTTTCAGTGCCTGCCAGGGCACAGTGTCACCCCAGTGCAACTCATATCTGGTGTAACAGTAGTGTACATTTAAAAAAAAAAAACACTTTTTTGACTGTGAAATAATAGCAGTAAGTTTCCTTCAAACATGTGCGTTTCAGTGCCTGCCAGGGCACAGTGTCACCCCAGTGTCACCACTCATATCTCGTGTAACAGTAGTGTGCATTTAAAAAAAACAACACTTTGTTGACTGTGAAATAATAGCAGTCAGTTTCCTTCACGCGTGTGCGTTTCAGGGCCTGCCAGGGCACAGTGTCACCCCAATGCAACTCATATCTGGTGTAACAGTAGTGTACATTTAAAAAAAAAAAACACTTTTTTGACTGTGAAATAATAGCAGTCAGTTTTCTTCACACGTGTGCGTTTCAGTGCCTGCCAGGGCACAGTGTCACCCCAGTGAAACTCATATCTGGTGTAACAGTAGTGTACATTTAAAAAAAAAAAAACACTTTTTTGACTGTGAAATAATAGCAGTCAGTTTCCTTCACACGTGTGCGTTTCAGTGCCTGCCAGGGCACAGTGTCACCCCAGTGCAACTCATATCGGGTGCAACAGTAGTGTACATTTAAAAAAAAACAAAACACTTTTTTGACTGTGAAATAATAGCAGTCAGTTTCCTTCACACGTGTGCATTTCAGTGCCTGCCAGGGCACAGTGTCGCCCCAGTGCAACTCATATCTGGTGTAACAGTAGTGTACATTTAAATAAAACAACACTTTTTTGACTGTGAAATAATAGCAGTCAGTTTCCTTCAAACATGTGCATTTCAGGGCCTGCCAGGGCACAGTGTCACCCCAGTGCAACTCATATCTGGTGTAACAGTAGTGTACATTTAAAAAAAACAACACTTTTTTGACTGTGAAATAATAGCAGTCAGTTTCCTTCACAAGTGTGCGTTTCAGTGCCTGCCAGGGCACAGTGTCACCCCAGTGCAACTCATATCTGGTGTAACAGTAGTGTACATTTAAAAAAAAACAACGCTTTTTTGACTGTGAAATAATAGCAGTCAGTTTCCTTCACACGTGTGCGTTTCAGTGCCTGCCAGGGCACAGTGTCACTCCACTGCAACTCATATCTGGTGCAACAGTAGTGTACATTTAAAAAAAAAAACAACACTTTTTTGACTGTGAAATAATAGCAGTCAGTTTCCTTCACACATGTGCATTTCAGTGCCTGCCAGGGCACAGTGACACCCCAGTGCAACTCATATCTGGTGTAACAGTAGTGTACATTTAAAAAAAAACAACACTTTTTTGACTGTGAAATAATAGCAGTAAGTTTCCTTCAAACATCTGCGTTTCAGTGCCTGCCAGGGCACAGTGTCACCCCAGTGTCACCACTCATATCTCGTGTAACAGTAGTGTGCATTTAAAAAAAACAACACTTTGTTGACTGTGAAATAATAGCAGTCAGTTTCCTTCATGCGTGTGCGTTTCAGGGCCTGCCAGGGCACAGTGTCACCCCAATGCAACTCATATCTGGTGTAACAGTAGTGTGCATTTAAAAAAAAAAAAAAAAAACTTTTTTGACTGTGAAATAATAGCAGTCAGTTTTCTTCACACGTGTGCGTTTCAGTGCCTGCCAATGCACAGTGTCACCCCAGTGCAACTCATATCTGGTGTAACAGTAGTGTACATTTAAAAAAAACAACACTTTTTTGACTGTGAAATAATAGCAGTCAGTTTTCTTCACACGTGTGCGTTTCAGTGCCTGCCAGGGCACAGTGTCACCCCAGTGCAACTCATATCTGGTGTAACAGTAGTGTACATTTAAAAAAAAACAACACTTTTTTGACTGTGAAATAATAGCAGTCAGTTTCCTTCACACGTGTGCGTTTCAGTGCCTGCCAGGGCACAGTGTCACCACAGTGCAACTCATATCTGGTGCAACAGTAGTGTACATTAAAAAAAAAAAAAAAACACTTTTTTGACTGTGAAATAATAGCAGTGAGTTTCCTTCACACGTGTGCATTTCAGTGCCTGCCAGGGCACAGTGTCACCCCAGTGCAACTCATATCTGGTGTAACAGTAGTGTACATTTAAAAAAAAAAAACAACACTTTTTTGACTGTGAAATAATAGCAGTCAGTTTCCTTCAAACATGTGCATTTCAGGGCCTGCCAGGGCACAGTGTCACCCCAGTGCAACTCATATCTAGTGTAACAGTAGTGTACATTTAAAAAAAAAAAACACTTTTTTGAATGTGAAATAATAGCAGTCAGTTTCCTTCACGTGTGTGCGTTTCAGGGCCTGCCAGGGCACAGTGTCACCCCAGTGCAACTCATATCTGGTGTAACAGTAGTGTAGATTTAAAAAAACAACACTACTGTTACACCAGATATGAGTTGCACTGGGGTGACACTGTGCCCTGGCAGGCACTGAAACGCACACGTGTGAAGGAAACTGACTGCTATTATTTCACAGTCAAAAAAGTGTTGTTTTTTTAAATGTACACTACTGTCACACCAGATATGAGTTGCACTGGGGTGACACTGTGCCCTGGCAGGCACTGAAACGCACACTGCGTTTCAGGACCTGCCAGGGAACAGTGTCACCCCAGTGCAACTCATATCTGGTGTAACAGTAGTGTACATTTAAAAAAACAAAATCTTTTTTGACTGTGAAATAAAAGCAGTCAGTTTCCTTCACGCAAGTGTGTTTCAGTGCCTGCCAGGGCACAGTGTCACCCCAGTGCAACTCATATCTGTTGTAACAGTAGTGTACATTTAAAGAAAACAACACTTTTTTGACTGTGAAATAATAGCAGTCAGTTTCCTTCACACGTGTGCGTTTCAGGGCCTGCCAGGGCACAGTGTCACACCAGTGCAACTCATATCTGGTGTAACAGTAGTGTACATTTAAAAAAAAAATACAATTTTGACTGTAATAGATTGAATAGCAGTTAGTTGTCTGCAAGCGTGTGTGTCAGGCCTACAGCGTCTACTCTGCCAACTTCTGCCAGTGCACAGTGCCACTCATATCTGTTGTCACAGTAGCTTGCACGCATAGTACCACTAATCGAAATAAAATGACAGGTAGAGGCAGGCCACCCCGCAGGGGCCGTCGTGGTCGTGGTGCTGTGATTCCCTATGGCCCTAGAATAATGCCCAGTGTTCAGAGGCCACGTACCCTGAACTCGAACAGTTCTGAGGACATAGTTGACTGGCTAACACAGGACACCCAATCTTCTACAGCTTTCGCTCGGAACCTTGACGCACCATCCTCCTCCAGCTTAGCTTCGGGCACCTCTCAAGTTACCACTCACCCACCTGCCGCCACCACCAATACTAGCACCACAGCCGCTATACTTGATATGTCAGAGGAGTTATTTACACATCAGTTGGAAGAAATGAATGTTGCGCAACCATTATTGCCAGAGGATGTAGATAACAGGGATATGTCTGAGTCAGGCAGCATTACACACATGGACGTACGGTGTGATGATGATGATGTTGTACCCGCTGCTGCTTCCTTTGCTGAGTTGTCAGATACAAGTGAAGCGGTTGATGATGGCGATGCGTCCGTGGATGTCACGTGGGTGCCCGCTAGAAGAGAAGAAGAAAAGGGGGAAAGTTCAGATGGGAAGACAGAAAGGAGGAGGAGACGAGTTGGAAGCAGGGGGAGGTCGTCTCAAGGAGCTAGTGGCACAGTCAGACAGCATGCATCGGCACCCGGGGTCATCCAGACTGCACGCCAATCAATGCATGCTGTTGCCACCACCAGAATGCCATCATTGCAGAGCTCAGCAGTGTGGCATTTTTTGTGTGTGTCTGCCTCTGACAACAGCGATGCCATTTGCAACCTGTTCCAAAAGAAACTGAGTCGTGGGAAGTCCAACACCCACCTAGGTACAACTGCTTTGCGAAGGCACATGATCGCATATCACAAATGCCTATGGGAACAACACATGAGTACAAGCAGCACACAAACTCAAAGCCGCCATCCTCCTCCTGGTCCAGCATCTTCAGCCACGTCAACCACTGCTGTCCTCCTTGCCCCCTCTCAACCATCCGCCACTCCGTCTCTCGCGTTGAGCAGTTCCTACTCATCTGCCCACAGTCAGGTGTCTGTCAAGGACATGTTTGAGCGTAAGAAGCCAATGTCGCAAAGTCACCCCCTTGCCCGGCATCTGACAGCTGGCTTGTCTGAACTCTTAGCCCGCCAGCTTTTACCATACAAGCTGGTGGAGTCTGAGGCATTCCAAAAATTTGTAGCTATTGGGACACCGCAGTGGAAGGTACCTGGCCGAAATTTCTTTGCACAAAAGGCAATCCCCTGTACTCGATTGTGCCAAAGGAAGTAATGGCATATCTGGCACACAGTGTTGGGGCAAGGGTCCATCTGACCACTGATACCTGGTCTGCAAAGCATGGTCAGGGCAGGTATATCACCTACACTGCGCATTGGGTAAATCTGCTGACCGCTGCCATGGATGGAATGCGTGGCTCTGCAGAGGAGTTGGTGACACCGCCACGACTTGCAGGCAGGGCTGCTGCCACCTCCTCTACTCCTCCTACTCCATCCTCTTCCATAACCTGCTCGGCTGAGTCCTCTTCTGCTGCTGCATCTTGCTCCACATCAACGGCACCCCCCCAGCTCCCCAGGTACTATTCCACAACCCAGATACGGCAGTGTCATGCCATCTTGGGGTTGACTTGCCTGAAAGCAGAGAGTCACACTGGACCAGCACTCCTGTCCACCCTGAACGCACAGGTGGATCAGTGGCTGACTCCGCACCATCTGAAGATTGGCAAAGTGGTTTGTGACAACAGAAGAAATTTGATGGCGGCATTTAATTTGGGCAAGTTGACACATGTGCCGTGCATGGCACATGTGTGTAATCTGATCGTACAACGCTTTGTGCATAAGTACCCATGCTTACAGGACATCCTGAAGCAGGCCAGGAAGGTGTGTGGCCATTTCAGGTGTTCCTACACGGCCATGGCACACTTTTCAGATATCCAGAGGAGAAACAACATTCCAGTGAGGTGCTTGATTTGCGACAGCCCAACAAGTTGGAATTCAACACTCCTAATGTTCGACCGCCTGCTTCAACAAGAAAAAGCTGTTAATGACTATTTGTTTGACTGGGGTGCTAGGACAGCCTCTGCGGAGCTGGAAATTTTTTTGCCACATTACTGGACGCTCATGCGCAATGCCTGTAGGCTCATGCGTCCTTTTGAGGAGGTGACAAACCTAGTCAGTCGCACCGAAGGCACCATTAGCGACATCATAGCATTTGTTTTCTTCCTGAAGCGTGCCCTGTGAAGAGTGCTGGATCAGGCCGTAGATGAGCGTGAAGAGGAAGAGTTGTGGTCACCATCACCACCAGAAACAGCCTTATCAGCATCGCTTGCTGGACCTGCGGCAACGCTGGAAGAGGATTGTGAGGAAGAGGAGTCAGAGGAGGAATGTGCCTTTGAGGAGGAGGAAGACCAACCACAACAGGCATCCCAGGGTGCTCGTTGTCACCTATCTGGTACCCGTGGTGTTGTACTTGGCTGGGGGGAAGAACATACCTTCAGTGAGATCACTAAGGATGAGGAACGGGACATGAGTAGCTCGGCATCTAACCTTGTGCAAATGGGGTCTTTCATGCTGTCGTGCCTGTTGAGGGACGCTCGTATAAAAAGGCTGAAGGAGAACAACTTGTACTGGGTGTCCATGCTACTAGACCCCCGGTGTAAGCTTAAAGTGCTTGAAATGTTACCAAATTCCCGCAAGTCGGAAAGGATGCAGCAGTTCCAAAATAAATGAAAAAGTATGCTTTACACAGCATATAAGGGTGATGTCACAGCACAATGGGAATCTAACAGGGGAAGAGGTGAAAGTAATCCTCCTCCTCGCACGACCATGCCGGCAAGGACAGGATGCTTTACAGATGTGTTGTTGATGGAGGACATGCGGAACTTTTTAAGTCCTACACATCGCCACAGCCCTTCGGGGTCCACCCTCAGAGAACGACTCGACCGACAGGTAGCAGACTACCTCGCCTTAAATGCAGATATGAACACTCTGAGGAGTGATGAACCCCTTGACTCCTGGGTGTGCAGGCTTGAGCTGTGGCCTGAGCTATCCCAATTTGTGATAGAACTTCTGGCCTGCCCCGCTTCAAGTGTCCTGTCAGAAAGGACCTTCAGTGCAGCAGGAGGTATTGTCACTGAGAAGAGAAGTTGCCTCATCAAAAAAGTCTAGATTACCTCACCTTTATTAAGATGAATGAGGGATGGATCCCGAAGGGACTGACAGTGGGCGATACATTCGACTAAAAAAGGCCTGATGAGATGAGCTGCCTTGGGCTAAAAATGGTCCACACGCTGCTGTATTTTATCTCTGAATGCCGGATGACTTGCTTGACTTTTCCGCCACCAACTAGGATTCAAGCCAAAATGTTTTAGGGCACTTTCTGCCTGGGAAACAAACATCATTTTTTCTGGCCACTGCTACAGCAGCGGCTGCAACAATAGCTAATTTTTCAGGCATGTGTACATACCTAATTTTTCTGGCCTCTGGTGCTGCACTGTGGCTTCAAAAACCAAACCAAAAAAAAAGGCACATAACAGGGATTAAACTGATAGGAATAGTACTACTTAACACACCTTATAATAACGCAGAGAGAGGCAACGCAGAGAGAGGAGTCTGAAGAAGAGGAGTCAGAGGAGGAAGGTGGCTTTGAGGAGGTGGAAGACCAAACACAGCAGGCGTCCCAGGGGGCTTGTTGTCACCTTTCGGGGACCCTTGGTGTTGTACGTGGCTGGGTGGAGGAAGAAAACTTCAATGACATCAGAGAGGACAAGGAATGGGACATGGCTAGCTTGGTATCCAACCTTGTGCAAATAGGGAGTTTGCGGTTGTGCAAATGGACTTTTTGCGGTTGTTTGCGGTGCGTTAAACGGGGAGTTTGGTCTGTCACTTTGAAGCGGGCGTAACCCTTACACTACCTGATTGATACAACATCATACCTGACGTTTTAAAGCACGTTATTCCATACAATTTAGGAATGTTAGGTGATTTATGCCCTTTATGGATTAAAACCAGACTCTGCATTAACTATGTAATTTTCCATGGGAGTTTTGCCATGGATCCCCCTCCGGCATGCCACAGTCCAGGTGTTAGTCCTCTTGAAACAACTTTTCCATCACTATTGTGGCCAGAAAGAGTCCCTGTGGTTTTTAAAATTCACCTGCCTACTGAAGTCTATGGCGGTTCGCCCAGTTCGCCCGTTCACGAACATTTGAGGAAGTTTGCATACGCCGATCGCGAACTGAAAATTTTAGGTTCACGACATCACTATCTGGGACTATATTTCAGTGACTTACTATCATTCCTGCAGTTCTGAAGTTATTTACTTGCTTGTTCTATGCTTAAGAAGTATCAGCTGCTATACTAAAACCAGTAGACTTTGTCTATGCGTATTAAGCATCTGCTGCTTGCTAATTATATTGTGACTGTGATACCTGTGCTTCAACACTCTATCAGCTAGATTACGATTTTTTTCAGCCAATAGGATTTAGCTTGCATTCTATTGGCTGATTGGAACAGCCAATAGAATGCGAGCTCAATCCTATTGGCTAATTGGATCTCTAAAGATCACTGTGTTCCGATACCAAATAATTGCTACTGAATGCAATGTGCATGCGTGTCTCACGAACACGCTTGTTTGTCAGTCAATTCAATGAGACACGCATGCGTACTTAAATTAGGGAGCGTATAGTTGGTCTATTAAGACGTCGATGGGGGACCTATGAGAATGAAGAAAACGATCTTCGTTATTTAAAAAAAAAAAAACTACTACAGTTTTCTGCAAGGCCAACAGCCAGCACTACATATTCTTTATACAATTTGTATGAAGATAAATATAAAGGTTCGAGAGAGCCTAGCTTTATTTGGTGATAATCCATTTAGTGGATCGGCAGGTATAAAATCATAGCTACTTTACTGTTACTGCTATATGTTCGATCTATCTGTAATGTTTGACCTATGCTAATTAGAAGCATGTGACTGTTTTAACCTTTAAATTGAATAGCCCCAACTTGTTAGATTTAGCGTCCTTGTTAGATTAGTGTAGCATAACATGTGTGTGCAGTTCTCAGTTGTGCCAGTTCATAAGTGTAGAAAAGAGTTATAACAATGGAGTTGACCACAGAGATAAGTCATTTTAAAATCCCACAAAATAACTGCAAACATGCTACATACAATCTGAACTTCCAACTCAACAGGTTAGTTATACTTCATTCTTTACATTGGATATTTATGAGGGCCTCCCACCTGGACAAGTTTGCCTTATGGATTTACCTATCTAAGCATATCCAATTACTGTCAGTCTGGGGACCTATTACACCCTAGAGCAGTTTTCATTACCAGTGATCCCTCTTTCACCTAATTTAAAAGAACTTTGATTTATTTTGACCAGCTACGCCTGATCTCCTTCCGACTTTGTGAGCTCTAACAGTAACCTCACTCACACATCTTTGGATTCCGTTTTAGTGGGACACGCTCCAAAGTCAGCAAGTGGTTTAAAGAGGACTCCCACTCTCACTATATATATCATTTGCATATTGACACCTGTGGTATTACAAGCTTTGCCTGATATTTGACACACCTCATACCACTAGCATGAATCCAAATATGACCCAACTGTTATTCATGATAACCCTTTTCTCAATCCAATTTTGTTCACTTCATTCCCGCCATAAGCACATACCTCAAATTGGAAAATAAATTATCATTCACCATGACCTGCTCTGTTACTGTAACTTATCTGCTGAGTGCTGGTGGAGAGTTATAAAAATAGCCATCCTACCCCCACCTTACAAAATTATAAAGTATCCCTTTCACTATATGACCAAACAAAAATTATGTACAAATTCCTATTCCTTATGTTACTTGACCTTGCAAATTATGTAGAGTCTAACCCTGGTCCCCCAACAGATTCCATTCCTAGCCTTCCAGCTAAAAAATATCTCCTTTGTGCACTGTAATATCCGCAGCTTACTACCAAAAATTGATGCACTAAAAGCATGGTGTTCACATTACAAGCCCAAAATGATTGTGCTCTCTGAATCGTGGCTAACTGTAAAAATACCTTACTCTGCAATTGCAATACATGGGTATTCATGCTATAGAAATGACAGACTAAAAAGAGGAGACGGCATTGTAATTTATGTTGACAATTCCATAAAGTTCACCCCTTACAAAACCTTAGCTCTCCTGCCACCTTTGATTTCCATTCTCGCACAATTGAGATCCCATGCAGTAAATCAATCATTGCAGGAATCTACCCCCCACTGAACCCCCCCCTGTGCATTCCCTTTCTGACATAGCCCACCTCCTTAGTGAAACCATAGCTCGAAACCCAAAAAGTGAAATGTTGGTCTTTGGAGATTTTAATATTGATTGGCTGAAAATAATAGTTCTTGCTGGCTGTTTAAGACTTTTAGCTAACCAATAATCTCCTCTCCAATTTGCATAAACATTGAAAGCCATAACCACACCTTGCTTGATTGGATTCTCTCCACTTCTCCTGAACTATCCTATCTATCTATCTATCTATTTGTTTTTTGTAAAGCGTGGCTATTCACCCGTAAGCATCTCAAGGCGCTGAGGGTTGCAGTTCAGTCGAAGAGCCTGGTCTTGAGGTCCTTTCTGAACTTAGTTAGGGCGGTAGCTTGTCTGAGGTGCAGCGAGAGGGTGTTCCAAGTTTGCCAGGTGAGAGAAGGATCTGCCTCCCACTGTGGTTTTCCTGATGTGAGGGATGACTACGAGGGCTTGGTTGGCCGATCTAAGTTGTCTGGTGTGTAGAAGGTAACGCGGTGGTTTAAGTATTTGCGACCGATGTTGTGGAGGGCCTTGAATGCATGGGTGAGAAGCTTGAAGGTTATTCTTTTGTTGATGGGGAGCCAGTGCAGGTCCCGCAGATGTTTGGTGATGTGGCATTGACGAGGGATGTCGAGGATTGGACTGGCCGAGGCGTTCTGTATGTGCTGTAGTCTCTTTTGGAGCTTGATGGTGGAGCCGGCGTAGAGTGCGTTGCCATAGTCTAGTCGGCTGCTGACTAGGGTGTGGGTGATAGTCTTCCTGGTCTCGGTTGGAATCCATTTGAAGACCTTTCACAGCAGGTGAAGTGTGTGGAAGCATGCAAAGGAGACGGCGTTGATTTGTCGGTCTATGGAGAGTGATGAGTCCAGGATGAAGCCTAGATTTCGTGCATGGTCAGTGGGGGTTGGAGGGTGTCCGAGGACTGTAGGCCACCAGGAGTTATTCCAGGCAAATGTGGTGGGACCGAGGAGGAGGACTTTCGTCTTGTCTGCTTTCAGCTTTAGGCAGTTGTAGCTCATCCAGGTGGCGACTGCTGTCAGCCCTTCATGGACGTTTATCTTGGCGGTGGTGGGATCACTGTTGAGTGAGATGATTAGATGGGTGTCGTCGGCGTAGAAGACAATGTCATGTCATTGGGTGATGGGGGTGAGAGGGTCCATGTAGATGTTAAATAGGGTGGGGCTCAGCAAAGAACCTTGGGGTACACCGCAGCTGATTTCTGTGGGCTTGGAAGTGAAGGGTGGGAGTCTAACTTTCTGGGTTCTGCCGGTGATGAAGGAGGTGATCCATTCCAGGGCTCTGTTACGTATGCCGGCATCATGTAGGCAGGTGCGGAGGGTGAGGTGGGAGACAGTGTCGAATACTGCTGAGAGGTCTAGGAGAATGAGGGCAGCAGTCTCTCCTCAGTCGAGTAAGGCGAGGATGTCATCTGTGGCGGCGAGGAGGGAGGTCTCGATGCTGTGGTCTCTGTGCTGTTACCGAATCCAGGAAGCAGGTGTTCTTCCTAACAGTTTCAATGACCACTGCTTAGTGTACTGCGTGTGCAAAATAAAGGCTACTAAATCCTCTCCCAAGATCAAAATCACCAGGCCTTTCAAAAAATTTAATCTTGAATCATTTCTAAATGACATCAAGAATCTCCCCTGGCACAGATTAAACATAGTCCCAGATATAGACTATGCAGTTGAATTATTTCAGTCTGAATTCCTACAAGTTTGGAATCTGAATGCCCGATGCGTAAGGTGAGAGTAAAAAGGAGCACATTTGAATTGGATCACAGTTGACCTCATTCAAATGTTCCAGTTTCGGGATTCATTGTGGTCAAAATTCAAGAGTACTGGCTCTATGAATAAACACTGTGTATATCGACAATGGCAAAATATATGCACTAAATAAACAAAATTGGTCAAGGCCCAATATTTCTGTGAAAATCTGAACAATAACATATCAAACCCTAGAAAGTTTTGGAAAGTCATAAATAACTTACAAACTTCCCCAATCCACTCCCAACCCTCCACTGTCAAAGTGAACAACCAAACCCTGCAACTTCCCTTAGAAGTAGCAAATGTATTTAACAATTATTTTGTTGGATGTTCAACCACCCTGATTGCCAAACTAATAAATGACATATATCCTGAAACTACAAATATCAACCCTAATTACAACCCTAATTAGCGAGTCCTTGGTGTCTGGATACATACCCAAACTTTGGAAGACTGCAAGAGTAGTGCCTATCCATAAAAGTGTTGACACTTGGTTTCTAACTATCGCCCAATATCATTAGGGGCTATTATATTAGGTGTAATTAGTTTAAATATCTGTAATTTGTTTATTATTTTCTGTAATTTAGTGTTTGTTTGATTTTGTACTTTAGCTAATTTAATTTAATTTAGGTAATTGTATTTAATTTATGTAATTTATTTAATTGTAGTGTAGTGTTAGGTGTTAGTGTAACTTAGGTTATGTTTTATTTTACAGGTACTTTTGTATTTATTTTAGCTAGGTAGTTATTAAATAGTTAATAACTATTTAATAACTATTCTACCTAGTTAAAATAAATACAGGTAAGTATTTAGTTTTAAATAGGAATAATTTAGTTAATGATAGTAATATTTATTTAGATTTATTGTAATTATATTTAAGTTAGGGGGTGTTAGGGTTATACTTAGGTTTAGGGGTTAATAACTTTAATATAGTGGCGGCGATGTTGGGGGCAGCAGATTAGGGGTTAATAAATAGTAGGTAGGTTGTGGCAACATTGGGGCGGCAGATTAGGGGGTAATAAATAGTATGTAGGTGTCGGCGATGTTGGGGGCAGCAGATTAGGGGTTAATACATATAATGTAGGTGGCGGCGGTGTCCAAAGCGGCAGGTTAGGGGTTAATATTTATAATGTAGGTGTCGGCTATGTCAGGGTGGCAGATTAGGGGTTAATAAATATAATGTAGGTGTCAGCGAAGTTGGGGGCAGCAGATTAGGGGTTCATAAATATAATGTAGGTGGCGGCAGTGTCCGGAGCGTCAGATTAGGGGTTAATAATTTTATTATAGTGTTTGCGATGCGGGAGGGCCTCGGTTCAGGGGTTAATAGGTAGTTTATGGTTGTTAGTGTACTTTTTAGCACTTTAGTTATGAGTTTTATGCTACGGAGTTGTACCATAAAACTCATAACTACTGACTTTTAAATGCGTTAGAACTCTTGACGGGGTAGTTTGTACCGCTCACTTTTTGGCCTCCCAGGACAGACTCATAATATCAGCGCTATGGAAGTCCCATAGAAAAAAGAGTTTACGAAGTTTACGTAAGTTGTTTTGCGTAAGGCCAAAGAAGTGTGCGGTCACCCTAAACTTTCAAGACTCGTAATAGCAGCGGTAGGGAAAAAGCAGCGTTAGGACCTGTTAACTCTGCTTTTTTACCCTAACGCACAGCTCGTAATCTAGCCGTATGAATCTTAAATTCACTAGCAAACATTGAAAAGACAGAAATTGAATTTTTAGATTTGCTACTTTATGTGGATCAAGACAGTAAAGTCGTGTTCAAGCATGATAGAAAACCCACCGATAAGATTCTTTCACGCTAAGAGTGGTCACCTGCAAAGGTGGAAGAATAATATACCCTTGGGACAGTTCCAAAGGATTAAAAGAAATTGTACCCATCCATCAGATTATCATAGAGAGGCCCAAATACTGGAGAAAAGGTTCCCAGAAAAGGGATATAACCATCTCATTATTAATGAAGTGAAAAATAGAGTCTCCACCATGAATAGGTTAGACATGTTGAATCCCACCTATAAAAATACGAATAATGTACTTGATGAAGTCCAGTTTATTACAACATATAGTCAGGGGAGCAAAGATATTGGAAGTATTTTAAGAAAACATTGGAATGTACTAACTAGTGATCCTGTTTTATGTAAGATTCTTCCCACAAGACCCCAAATTACTTTCAAAAATAATAAAGACTTTAAGAGAATCTTAGCCCCCTCTAAATTAAAGCCCCTAAAAAAAGTTAATGCCATCAGCACACCCCAATACCAATTGGCTGACAAGAGCCAATGGAACATGGCCTTGCAATCACAATAGATGTGGTATGTGTAAACACATAATTAAGGGAGATATCTTTAATGATACTAATAATACTAAAGTGTATAAGGTTAAACATGAATTTACGTGTAGATCTACTTATGTGTTATACTTGCTTACATGTGATTGTAAATCTTCCTATATAGGAAGAACGAAAAGGATGGTCAAAACAAGGTTCTGTGAACACTGTAACAATGTTAAGAACGCAGTTGATACACACAGTGTACCAGAACATTTTAAGATGTATCATAATTCTAATCCCAGCAGTTTAAGAATTATGGTACTGGATTGGGTGGCACCTAATATCTCGAATAATAGATTAAAAACATTAAGACAAAAAGAAACGTATTGGATCCATTAACTTAATACCTTAAATACAGTAAATAAACATGGATTAGACATAGATTTAGACCTACAGGCCTTTATGTAACCCTCCATATTACTTTAGAAGATCACAAGTTTCTAATGTTCCTTGTTAAGTTATAAGAATACAGAATCAAGTACCTACATTATATAATTAATACTAATAAGAGGTTAGGGCCTCTATTTATCAAACTGTCAACCGCAAATACGCTGGAATTCCGCATTGTATTTGTGGCGAGCTTGATTCGCCATAGTTATCAAACCCTACAGACCGGCAAAAGTAGAATATAGTGACGTAACATACGATCCGCCTGACTCAGTCCGACACAGATCGATGGTTACATCACTACAGATGTTCCGAATGCAAGTTCGGCACAATCTGACTACTTTTGCTAGTTATCAAAAATCTACCAGGTATGCTCGCCACTATTCTGGCCCAGCGTACCTGGTTTTCAATCCGCCTCCCTGAAGGCAGCGTATGCCATAGGAATCAATGGAGCGAAAGCTCATGTTTGCTGCTGCCCGATATCTCATTGATTCCTATGGGAAATGTCTACACATGTACCCCGAGTCTAAACACCCCTAATCTGCCCCCCCCCTACACCACCGCCACCTACATTATACTTATTAACCCCTAAACCGCCGTTCCCGGACCCCGCCGCAACTAAATAAAATGTTTAACCCCTAAACCGCCACTCCCAGACCCGCCGCCACCTACATTAAATTTATTAACCACTAATCTGACCCCCCTACACCGCTGCCACCTACATTAAATTTATTAACCCCTAATCTCCCGCCCAAATGTCTCCGCCACTATATTATATTTATTAACCCCTAAACCTAAGTCTAACCCTAACACCCCCTAACTTAAATATAATTTAAATTAATCTAAATAAATTATACCTATTTAAGAATAAATACTTACCTATAAAATAAACCCTAAGATAGCTACAATATAACTAATAGTTACATTGTAGATATTTTAGGATTTTTTTTATTTTACAGGCAACTTTGTATTTATTTTAACTAGGTACAATAGTTATTAAATAGTTATTAACTATTTAATAACTACCAAGTTAAAATAAATACAAAAGTAACTATAAAATAAACCCTAACCTAAGTTACAATTACACCTAACACTACACTATAATTAAATTAATTCCCTAAATTTAAAAAAATTAATTACATTTAAATAAAATAAAAAACAAACACTAAATTACAGAAAACAATAAAATAATTACAAGTTTTTTAAACTAATTACACCTAATCTAATCCCCCTAATAAAATAAAAAAGCCCCCCAAAATAATAAAAATTTCTACCCTATACTAAATTACAAATATCCCTTAAAAGGGCTTTTTGCGGGGCATTGCCCCAAAGTAATCAGCTCTTTAACCTGTAAAAAAAAGACAATACCCCCCAAACATTACAACCCACCACCCACACACCCAACCCTACTCTAAAACCCACCCAATCCCCCCTTAATAAAACCTAACACTACCCCCTTGAAGATCACCCTACCTTGAGACATCTTCACCCAACCAGGCAGAAGTGGTCCTCCAGACGGTCCAAAGTCTTCATCCTATCTGGGCAGAAAAAGTCCTCCAGACGCGAAGAAGTCTTCATTCAGGCAACATCTTCTATCTTCATCCATCTGGAGTGGAGCGGGTACATCTTCAAGACATCCGACGCGGAGCATCCTTCCAGGCCGACGGCTACCCGATGAATGATTATACCTTTAAATGACGTCATCCAAGATGGTGTCCCTTGAATTCCGATTGGCTGATAGAATTCTATAAGCCAATCGGAATTAAGGTAGGAAAAATCCTATTGGCTGATGCAATCACCCAATAGGATTGAACTTGCATTCTATTGGCTGTTCCAATCAGCCAATAGAATGTGAGATCAATCCTATTGGCTGATTGGATCAGCCAATAGGATTGAACTTCAATCTTATTGGCTGATTGCATCAGCCAATAGGATTTTTCCTACCTTAATTCCGATTGGCTGATAGAATTATATCAGCCAATCAGAATTCAAGGGACACCATCTTGGATGACGTCATTTAAAGGAATATTCATTCGTCGGGTAGTCGTCAGCCTGGAAGGATGCTCCACATCGGCTGGCTTGAAGATGGAGCCGCTCCACTCCGGATGGAAAAAGATAGAAGATGCCGCCTGGATGAAGACCCATCTGGAGGTGCTCTTCTGCCCGGATAGGATAAAGACTTTGGACCGTCTGGAGGACCACTTCTGCCCGGTTGGGTGAAGATGTCTCAAGGTAGGGTGATCTTCAAAGGGGTAGTGTTAGGTTTTATTAAGGAAGGATTGGGTGTGTTTTAGAGTAGGGTTGGGTGTGTTGGTGGTGGGTTGTAATGTTGGGGGGTACTGTATTTTTTTTTTTACAGGTAAAAGAGCTGATTACTTTGGGGCAATGCCCCACAAAAGGCCCTTTTTAAGGGCTATTTGTAATTTAGTATAGGGTAGGGATTTTTATTATTTTGGGGGGCTTTTTTATTTTATGTAGGTGTAATTAGTTTAAAATTCTTGTAATTATTATTTTTTCTGTAATTTAGTGTTTGGCTTTTTTTTCTACTTTAGTTAATTTTATTTAATTGTAATTAATTTATTTTAATTTAGGGAATTCATTTAATTATAGAGTAGTGTTAGGTGTAATTGTAACTTAGGTTAGGGTTTATTTTACAGGTACTTTTGTATTCATTTTAACTAGGTAGTTATTAAATAGTTAATAACTATTTAATAACTATTTTACCTAGTTAAAATAAATATAAAGTTGCCTGTAAAATAAAAATAAATCCTAAAATAGCTACAATGTAACTATTAGTTATATTGTAGCTATCTTAGGGTTTATTTTATAGGTAAGTATTTATTTTTAAATAGGTATAATTTATTTCATGATAGGAATATTTATTTAGATTAATTTAAATTATATCTAAGTTAAGGGGTGTTAGGGTTAGACTTAGGTTTAGGGGTTGATAAATTTAATGTAGGTGGCAGCGGTGTAGGGGGCTCAGATTAGGGGTTAATAAATTTAATGTAAGTGGCGGCGGTGTAGGGGGGTCAGATTAGGGGTTAATACATTTAATGTAGGTGGAGGTGGTGTAGGGGGGTCAGATTAGTGGTTAATAAATTTAATGTAGGTGACGGCGGTGTAGGGGGGGCAGATTAGGGGTTAATAAATATAATGTAGGTGGCGGCGGGGTCCGTAAGCGGCAGTTTAGGGGTTAAGCATTTTATTTAGTTGTGGCGGGGTCTGGGAGCAGCAGTTTAGGGGTTAATACATATAATGTATGTGGCGGTGGGCTCCCGGAGCAGCGGTTTAGGGGTTAAACACTTTATTTTGGTGCCGTCAAATGCAAGAAAGTCGACGGCTTGATAACTAGAGGCCATTGTCTTGATATTAAACAATATAAAAAGAGTCCAGATATGATCATCAAGCAGCAGAAAGAAATGTCTACTTTAAACTAAATAGAGATGGAACTTGGCATAGTAACTCGCATTGAGTTGTGTTGTAGATAATATTCTACTCTTAGACATCAAGCGTTACTATAGATACATAATACACACTGTACATAGGATAGATTTTCTACCGTTTTTGAATAAAAGCCAGATAGGGCAAGTCATGACATTACTATACATTCTATCAGATTTTTGAACGATTTAAATTGTTTTCAGCTTTTTACAATAGTAAATGTTTGTTTTACTAATATGTTTGGTTTTATGGTTAGCGCTAACTATTAAAGGATAATGGTTATTGTTTTACATCATTTTCAATATATTGATAAAGTGTCACTTTGTATCCGCTCATACCTAACCTTCATTGGAGCATGCTTGAAAAACATATGACGGACAGACATATAGCCCAATTGGAATGGGTATTGGTTTGAGCGTTTACAACCTATCACAGACCAGTATGAAAACCGGGAAAATTTGTAAAGAGATTATTTAAGATTAGAGCATTTATGCTCCGTAACATACCTCTTTAAAAAGTCTGGGTGTCACCAGAAGAAACGCGTTGAGGAAATTAGTCACCGTAACAACGCCAGCCGGACGGTACATCTGAACTAGCCCTGTGACAGACCTCCTCACCGGATCGGTGATCATTTTAGGAGAAAAGCAGGAGCATTCCAAGGTTCAACATGAATACTTACCAGCTGAGCAGTATATACAGCTATATTATCACTAACAGCTATTGTGATTTTAAATCTTGTACGTGCATTTTTATTGTGCACTTTTTTACTTGTCAATTAAAACTTTTACCCTTAGGACCGTTTGGGCGCTTGTGTTTTTTTCTTCTATTTTTACAGAAACAAATGCTACCTAAGCCCTACAGTAAAAGAAAAGATTGTACAGCAAATGCTGATGCCAATCATTGTTTATGGGGATGTAGTATATGCACCAGCACCGCAAACTCACCTTAATAAACTTAATACATTGTATAACTTGTTCTGCCGCTTCTTGCTACAATGTAACGTTGTGACATATTAAAAGAACTGAACTGGCTGTTGCTGGAATCCAGACACACCCTCCATCTTTCCAGCCTTGTGTTTAAGAGCTTTTCTGGGAAGCTCCCACCCTACTTGAGCAGAATGCTCTCCCCGGCTGTCCCCACCTCCTATAACCCCTGATCCATTACCAACACTTTATTTAGTCTGCCTCAATACAAAAACAAAGCAGCTCGATCCTCCTTTTCCTACAGAGCACCAAAAATATGGACCGACCTCCAGCAGACTTTCAAATCTTTATTTCTACATATCTCAAAACAGAATGCACCTGTCATGATTGATTATATATTTCCCACCTGTTTTTTGTTAATTTTTGTATATATTGACTATTCATATTGTTTTTGTATTTTATTGTACCAATGCAATGTTTTGTGCACCCAGGACATACTTGAAAATGAAAGAAATCTCCATGTATCCTTCCTGGTAAAATATTTTTATAAATAAATAAATATGTGCAGTAGAAAACAGCAGGCACTAAAAGATTAATTGTATACATGGTAGTATTTTTTTCTTAAATGCCACACCTGTCACAATATATCTAAAGGGCTCCTTACTTACACAATGTACACAATGTGCTCATCATTCACAAACATATTTATAATACTTTTAAATAAATGTTTTTACATAGAGGCTGAAGCTCAATCTCGAACATTAAGTGAATCAGCCTCTTTTTTGGCTCTACGCTTTTGTGTCTCCGCCCTTACCTATGGGCGGTATTTTTTTGAGGAAAAGGTGGCAACCCTATGCGTCGATGGCCGCCACCCACCGAGCAACTATGCAATTTTTTTTTAAATTAAAACACACAGGTTCAGAAAATAAACACATTCCTCAGTGTTTTCAGTTTTTTTGTAAGGGGGTTCTGGGAGGAGCTTCAGGTTTTTGTGCCTACAGGCACCTAAGATGTAAATCTGGCCATGGAAATGAGGGCCTTAATTTCTGTATTAAACTTAATCACCCACAAAAGTCTTGAAGTGCATGAGCAGATGGTGAGAGATGTGCATAGTTATTAGCCATATCTATTATATATTGGCCCAAAGATGTTAGATATAGTTTACTGTACAAGCATGTACAATATAAAATACCAATAATACCTGATTAAGATGCATGACTGTTCTACATATTAGTTTTAAATCTCAAACATTTTACTATATGTTAATATAATGAATCCAGATATATCATTTGTGCATGAGTGATGTTAAAAAAAAATAAACGTATTTAAAAAGAGAAAAAAAAAAAAATACATTACCTCAGAATTTAGGAGAAGAAGGAGGGATGATGTAAGGGAGACTGTCTACTACAAGAGAGCCTGGTTGTAAAGGAAGAAGTGTCTTGAGATGCTGGTGGGCAAGAAGGTGAAGCAACAGGCTGGGGCCCCGATATTAGAAACATTGTCATGTGGGCTGAACGAGTGGCAATGTAGCTCCCATAGGATACAATAAGGATTTCAACTTCTGCAAAAGTCGGCCAACAACACCACTGAGATGTGATGTAGGTGGGGGAGGGGTGTCTTTAAAGCATGTTTACACAAGGTAGTGTTCAGGGAAATAAAAATTGTTTTTGTGTAATAACACTTCAAATTATGCTTATGCAAATTAAGTTTCACTTTACAGACACTAGATTTAACACACTGAAAAATATTGCGGCTGATCCCTTTTGAATATCTTGCCACCTTGTGTCACTTTTGATTATCAGGGCCTTAGGAACAAGGAAGCACATCAGGATAGAAACTATCAGCATGCTTTTTCCTTTTGGAGCCGAAGCCCACCAATCTCTCCAGCCTGTTGTGTTTGGCCATTTACTGTCTCATTCCTTGCAGCTTTCTCATCATCTGCCATCATCTGGAGACTTCTGGGTGTATCAGTTAAAAGCAGAAATTATGACTCTCATTTCTTCTCTGTTTACTCATTCCCCTGGTGGTGCAGACTGTGGTTATTGTGCAGCCTGTGGTTATGGTGCAGTCTGATGTGGGGGTGTAGCTTGAGTTTGTGGTGTGGCAGGGTGCACTGGTAATGAAGGCGCCAAAAAGTGTTGGAGAAGTCATGCAATGTTTTTAATCGTCATGTTTTCTATTTTTAGCCCTTGACAGTACCTTTATATTAAAGAAAAATTTAAAGGACCATACTAATTGAAAAATGTAATGCTTTCATAATTTAAAGTGCATAATAGTAAGAATAGCAAACCCCTTGAGTGTTAACGACGGATTAGAGCCGTCGCTAGCACTCACCTACCTTGAGAGCAATCTGGGGGCTCCCGTTAACTCCCATCACCGGGGCTTCCCGTTATGTTTGGTGACCTCACGCGCAATGACGTGATGATGTCACCGCGCAACTTTATTTAAAAATTAAAATGAACAAGATAGAAAAAGGGGGCATGCTACTTAGAAGCCTGTATCTCAGGCATCAAAATGGCTACAGACCCCCAAGACCCACCGTTGGAAAGGTAATCGCCTAACCTTTCCAATAGTATAGGTCTTGGGGATCTGAGGGTGGGAGTAAAATAATATTTTTTTTTTAAAATAGTAAAAAACAGGGTGTGTTTATTGTTTGAAATTTGTTTATCCCCCACAAATTAAACACATAGTAGAAATAGCACTAATGGCCCGCACTAGTGAGCAGAAATTACTGCTGGTCCTATCAACAGTGCAAGTTGCACAACTCTGCTTTAAAGTGCCGCTAGTCTTAAAAATTACTCTAAGAAATTCACACATGTAATTTTTAAAATATTATGGCCCTTTAAGTATCCATCAAAACAAAATATTGACCATGTGCATTCACGCTAAAGCTGATTATGGGTGGACAAAGGAATTCAATTTGATGGTAAATAAGAGCAGGTAGAAAAGTGTGGGTAGCAGTGAGCAGTAGAGGATAGCTCAAGAAAGGATAATAGTAAGCAAATGTTTAGTTTGTGCAGATTTTCTGTGTGTGATGGTTGGAACAGCTTTAGACAGGGGGTCACTGTAGTTTCATTTAAAGTTAAAAGATGATGATCATTGAATAGGTAAGTTGTAGATATCTGCATGATCGAAAAATTTGTTTCAGTTCGGATCGATTCAGAGGTTTTCGAATTTCATTTCGGATCGATTTGAATTCGGAAAACTTCGAATGAATTTGTTTCAGATTCGTTTCGGATTCATTCGGATTTGAAAAAATTCGGCTGGATTCGATTCAGTTCGGTTCGGAAATTCGGAATTTCGGTATGTGTGCTGTGTATTAGACTAGTATTATGTACTGTATATTAGGTGTAACCCATAGCAGAGTGATATAACCTAATATACTGTACAATACTAGTGTAATCCATGTCCATCCGAATTTACAGAATAAATCCGAACTAATTCAGATTTATTCGGTAAATTCAGCAGTATTTTAATTTGGAAATTCGGCTCGATCCGAATCTCCGAATTTGCCGAATTTCCGAATCGAACCGAACAGAATTGCACATGTCTAGTAAGTTGTGCTAATGTCTAAGATAGAACATTTGTGTAAGAAAGTGTATTGTTGAGGGCAAGTTTGTTTGACCTAATGGAAAAATCAAAAGAGAATAGTAATAAGGAATTTTCAAGTGGCGGAAGCACTGGGCTTATCAGCATGAATGTAATAGTCACCAAGAATTATAGCTGGTGTGTAAACTGAAAGGTAGTTTTAGATCAAAGCACTAAAATAACCAATATTTTGATGTATGTAAAAAGCAACTCTTGTAAAGAAATTCGGCTAGATTTAGAGTTCTGCGGCCAAAGGGGTGCATTAGCTACGCATGCTTTTTTTCCCCCGCACCTTTTAAATACCGCTGGTATTTAGAGTTCACAGAAGGGCTGCGTTAGGCTCCAAAAAAGGGAGCGTAGAGCATATTTACCGCCACTGCAACTCTAAATACCAGCGTTGCTTACGGACGCGGCCAGCTTCAAAAACATGCTTGTGCACGATTCCCCCATAGAAAACAATGGGGCTGTTTGAGCTGAAAAAAAACCTAACACCTGCAAAAAAACAGCATTCAGCTCCTAACGCAGCCCCATTGTTTCCTATGGGGAAACACTTCCTAAGTCTGCACCTAACACCCTAACATGTACCCCGAGTCTAAACAACCCTAATCTTATGCTTATTAACCCCTAATCAGCCACCCGCGCTATCGCTGACCCCTGCATATTATTATTAACCCCTAATCTGCTGCTCCGTACACCGCCGCAACCTACATTATCCCTATGTACCCCTAATCTGCTGCCCCTAACACCGCCGACCCCTATATTATATTTATTTACCCCTAATCTGCCGCCCCCAACGTCGCCTCCACCTACCTACAATAATTAACCCCTAATCTGCCGACCGGATCTCACCGCTACTCTAATAAATGTATAAACCCCTAAAGCTAAGTCTAACCCTAACACTAACACCCCCCTAAATTAAATATAATTTAAATCTAACGAAATAAATTAACTCTTATTAAATAAATTATTCCTATTTAAAGCTAAATACTTACCTGTAAAATAAACCCTAATATAGCTACAATATAAATTATAATTATACTGTAGCTATTTTAGGATTAATATTTATTTTACATGCAACTTTGTAATTATTTTAACCAGGTACAATAGCTATTAAATACTTAAGAACTATTTAATAGTTACCTAGTTAAAATAATTACAAAATCACCTTTAAAATAAATCCTAACCTAAGTTACAATTAAACCTAACACTACACTATCAATAAATTAATTAAATAAAATACCTACAATTATCTACAATTAAACCTAACACTACACTATCAATAAATTAATTAAATACAATACCTACAAATAAATACAATGAAATAAACTAACTACAGTACAAAAAATAGAAAAGAACTAAGTTACAAAAAATAAAAAAATATTTACAAACATTAGAAAAATATTACAACAATGTTAAACTGATTACACCTACTCTAAGCCCCCTAATAAAATAAGAAAGACCCCCAAAATAAAAAAATGCCCTACCCTATTCTAAAATTAAAATAGAAAAGCTCTTTTACCTTACCAGCCCTGAAAAGGGCCCTTTGCGGGGCATGCCCCAAAGAATTCAGCTCTTTTGCCTGGAAAAAAAAAAACATACAATACCCCCCCCAACATTACAACCCACCACCCACATACCCCTAATCTAACCCAAATCCCCCTTAAATAAACCTAACACTAAGCCCCTGAAGATCTTCCTACCTTATCTTCACCACGCCGGGTTCACCGATCGATCCAGAAGAGCCTCCAATGTCTTGATCCAAGCCCAAGCGGGGGCTGAAGATGGATCCGGAAGAAAGAAGATTGAAGATGCCGCTTGATAGAAGACTTCAGCCCGATCATGGACCTCTTCAGCTCCCGCTTGGATGAAGACTTCAGCGGATCATGGACATCTTCAGCCCCCCGCTTGGGCTTGGATCAAGACATCAGAGGAGCTCTTCTGAATCGATTGGTGAACCCGGCGTGGTGAAGACAAGGTAGGGAGATCTTCAGGGGCTTAGTGTTAGGTTTATTTAAGGGGGGTTTCGGTTAGATTAGGGGTATGTGGGTGGTGGGTTGAAATGTTGGGGGGGTATTGTATATTTTTTTTTTACAGGCAAAAGAGCTGAATTCTTTGGGGCATGCCCCGCAAAGGGCCCTTTTCAGGGCTGGTAATTTATTTGTAGGTATTGTATTTAATTAATTTATTGATAGTGTAGTGTTAGGTTTAATTGTAGATAATTGTAGGTATTTTATTTAATTAATTAATTGATAGTGTAGTGTTAGGTTTAATTGTAACTTAGGTTAGGATTTATTTTACAGGTAATTTTGTAAATATTTTAACTAGGTAGCTATTAAATAGTTATTAACTATTTAACAGCTATTGTACGTGGTTAAAATAAATACAAAGTTGATGTAAAATAAATATTAATCCTAAAATAGCTACAATATAATTATTATTTATATTGTAGCTATATTAGGGTTTATTTTACAGGTAAGTATTTAGCTTTAAATAGGAATAATTTATTTAATATCAGTTAATTTATTTTGTTAGATAAAAATTATATTTAACTTAGGGGGGTGTTAGGGTTAGGGTTAGAATTAGCTTTAGGGGTTAAAAAAATTATTAGAGTAGCGGTGAGCTCCGGTCGGCAGATTAGGGGTTAATGCTTGAAGTTAGGTGTCGGCGATGTTAGGGAGGGCAGATTAGGGGTTAATACTATTTATTATAGGGTTATTGAGGCGGGAGTGAGGCGGATTAGGGGTTAATACATTTATTATAGTAGCGGTGCGGTCCGGTCGGCAGATTAGGGGTTAATAAGTGTAGGTAGGTGGCGGCAACGTTGGGAGCGGCAGATTAGGGGTTAATAAATATTATGTAGGTGTCAGCGGTATTATGGGCAGCAGATTAGGGGTACATAGGGATAACGTAGGTGGCGGTGGTGTACGCAGCGGCAGATTAGGGGTTAAAAAATGTTAATAGAGTGGCGGCGATGTGGGGGAACCTCGGTTTAGGGGTACATAGGTAGTTTATGGGTGTTAGTGTACTTTAGAGCACAGTAGTTAAAGGGACAGTATACACTCATTTTCATATAACTGCATGTAATAGACACTACTATAAAGAATAATATGCACAGATACTGATATAAAAATCCAGTATAAAACTGTCTAAAAACTTACTTAGTAGCTGTCAGTTTGGCTCTGTTGAAAAGGTAGCTGGAAAGCCCACTGCAAGTGACAAATAAGACACTCCCCCCCCCTCCCCCTTCTTTTGCATATGAAAAGACCCTTTACACAAACAGGAGCAAGCTGGAGTAGGTAGTCGAGCGTATTCACATAAAACTTTGGGGCTTGGTTAGGAGTCTGAAAATCAGAGCAATGTTATTTAAAAATAAGCAAAACTATACATTAATTTAAAAAAAAAAAACTTTATGGACTATATAAATAGATTTTCTACAAAACATTTATGCAAAGAAAACATGAGTGTATAATGTCCCTTTAAGAGTTTTATAAACTGGCGTTAGCCCAGAAAGCTCTTAACTACTGACTTTTTTCTGCGGCTGGAGTTTTGTCGTTAGATTTCTAACGCTCACTTCAGCAAAGACTCTAAATACCGGCGTTAGAAAGATCCCATTGAAAAGATAGGATACGCAAATGGCGTAGGGGGATCTGCGGTATGGAAAAGTCGCGGCTGCAAAGTGAGCGTTAGACCCTTTCCTGACTGACTCCAAATACCAGCGGGCGGTAAAAACCAGCGTTAGGAGCCTCTAACGCTGGTTTTGACGGCTACCGCCAAACTCTAAATCTAGGCCACAGTGAATAAAATCTGATAGGTTAATTACCCTTAAAGGTACATTTTAGTAAGAGCAAGATGCTAATTATTTTCCACGGTCACTGGTTGTTGAGGTGTGGCTCAACTAAAGTGCATTATAAGAAAGGATAGCAGGAGGGGCATTGGACTCCAATTATCAATTGTCAAGCGAACATAATTTGCTACAACTAATTTTACGACTACTGCTTCTTAACTTTCATTTCAGGCAAGCCCGAAACGATGGGCCTCTGAAGCAGCAACCACTGCTTGATTAATGGAGCCTAATGTCTGTATTAAATCATTCAAAACAAATAAACTAGCTGCACAACATGTTTCTAAATAAAGCTCAAAACAACTGTGAGAGTAAGTGTAAATTTGTTGAATCATTAAATGCTTCTTGTGATTTGTTGCAGCTCAGAATGAATAGTTTTTTTGTATTTTTTTCTGTAAAGGAGCAATTCAACATATAACATAAATATATAGGGAGGGGTAATTTACAGTGGGAAAAGGAGGTAAGAGCTATGTAAGTATACAAAAAAGTAAAATGATATGTTGCTAGAACAACAATACATACATGGCCAGAAGCAAATAGTTTCATCAGCGCTAGCAAAACAAAATAGTGAATTTTATTGACATGAGATGGAGAGATTTCAGGAGTGGTAAGTACTCCCATGTTAAATGTTGTAGAAACACTGGGAGATGCTGCTTTCTATAGCCACCCATTGCTCTCTACAGTAAGCAGTTCACAGGTTGTTACACCCCCATCTTTAAAGGGACACAAATTTAAAATTTCAAAATTCATGATTCAGATAAAGGGGGATATTTATCAAAGTGTCAACTATGTTGCATTCGCAGGGCGTCAATACACTCGCCAAACATCGCTAAACATTGCGGCCCCAGATCTGAATACAATCTCCTTATTTATCAAAAAGCTGTCAAAAACATATGCGTCAAGTATGGTGCGAAGAGCATCAGACTGGTGTTAACTAGCAGTCATCGATCTTGCGTCTATTCGGGTTTTAAAAACTTTATTTATACTATTTCATTACTGTCCACGAACAAGATATTTCTCTTTAGTACATTATTGTATATAGTGTAAATGTATTCTTTTTCTGAGCAGGACTCATTGCGAATATAACAAGTAGCGACATATTTGGAGCAAAGTGGAGAGGGAATTATTAGAATTATTTTTAAGATTGGAAATACATATTTTATTATGTATATATATACACACACACACACATTTACATGTCCCTAAGTTCCTTTTTTTCTTCTAAACAATGTTTTCTGTCATATCTCTGTTGATTTATACCACTATGGGATCCATGTACTAAGCAGTCAGCGAGTTGCCCGCAAATATTTTCGCATCAAAACTCGCACACTGATATGTAAAAAACCATCAACTACTGTATGTTCAAACCCGCATTTTTAAACTGTTGAGTGTAGTTATCCGCCAAACCTCACTACCACTCAATTTTTCATTGTAAATAGATGGATTTGATCACCATCTCGCAATAAACGAATGTACTAAAAAATAAATGTATCCGCTTGCTACATTTTCCTCTCCCACCTCGTTATTTTTGCCTCGCCACCTTTTAGGTGGCGGGCAAGGTACAAAGAAATAGGAAAGTCAATATAGACGCCAGTCTAGACCTATATAAAAGGCAGTAATATCATCATTGTACTTACATTGTTTATTTCAGCATCTATGGAGACACTTCTCTATTTCTTTCTTCTCCGTGTGATGCAAATCCAGTCTAGAAGACAGAATACTGAAGAAAATGTTGCAAATCAATTAGTTAGAAGAAGGAGAGTTTGTGTACCCCGTGTATTCCTTCCACGGGTTTGTTTGCACAGTCTTTCAGACTGAGAGATCATACAAAGATTCTGGATTGATTGTGAATCCAAATTACACTAGTATCGAGAGATAGAAGATTATTTGGAGCCAATGACGGCACGTTCACAAGATATTCTGGGACTATTGAAACTATTAGCTGCATTGCATTTTATGGCACTTAACAAAAGTCATAGAGGCTTTATTTTCTAAGATATGTTTGCTTACCATCTACCTAAGAAGAATGGCAATCTATAAAATCTAATTTCTATAAGATGGCTGGGATGCCCAATGTCCTATAGGCCATCGACTGTACCCATGTTGCAGTAAGACCACTTCAAGCTTGTGAGGAGATCTATAGGAATAGAAAGCATTTCCATTCCTTGAATGTTCAGATGGTCTGTAACCCCAACATGAGGATAATCAGTATCCGTTCAAAGTACCCAGGCTCATGTCATGATTCTTACATCTTAAGGCAGAGTGGATTATATTGGAAGTTCGAGGACGGAGATATGCCTAAAGGATGGCTTCTAGGTAAGCATAAGTGGTGTCTAATTTGTCTTTTTTAATTGACATTTGCCTAAATTGTGCCAAATTTGTCTTCTGTAATTAAACTGTAATGTGTTGTATATTTTTTATTACTATTGTATTATTTATCAATCATTCTGACTATTGTAATTTTAATATTTAGATTTTATTTCCTATTAGGAGATGGAGGGTACTCATTTACAGAATGGCTGTTGACTCCCTATAACAACCCACAAACCAGAAATCAAGTTTGTTTCAATGAAGCACATCGATCTACCAAGGGTATAACTGAGATAACTTTCAGTCTTTTGAAAATTAGATTTTGCTGTCTTGATCTTTCTGGCAGCGCAATGCAGTATGCACCTGAGAAAGTCATTAGAATTATATTGGTTTGCTGCATACTACATAATATAGCAATTAAAAGAGGCTGCCCATTAGAGGAAGAAAACACCATACCTGCTGATGATTGGCCCAAAGAATTATGTAGAGAACAACCTAATAGGCATGGTATGGCAACAAGGGACATGGCGTCAGAACAATATTTTGATGAATACATTTGATGTCATAAGTTTATTAATAAAAAAATAATTTATTTTATATATTAAAGATTTATCAACTGTTTATTTGTTTATTTTTTTATATAAATATAAATTGCTTTAAAATAACATATAAAGGCAAAAAGTAATCATGGTTCTCATCAACAGACAAAAAAAATGGTAACACATAATGGTATCCAACAACTAACCAAAAACATTTCAAATGATATGTATACTTAAGGGTATAAAAAAGGACTATTGATAAACATCTAACTATATAAAGTTGTTTGTATTCAATTATAAATTGTTAAATATAGTAATTATAAATCATTTTTATGATAAAGGTACTAAAAAAAAATGTATTGACAGTATATTGTCTTTGACATAAAAGTACTGTCTATAGCTTCAATAACTCTATTAGATAAAGTTATTTGGTTTAGTAAACCTCCTAATAGCTGGTGTTAATCCATTTAACTGTCTCATTGAATTTGACACTTAAATTGATAGTCTATTCAAAATTAAAATTTCAGGATTCAGATAGGACTTGTAATGTAATCGAACTTTTCAAAAGACTTTAACCAGGATATTGTCTTTGTTTTATTGTAATTTAAAGTTAAAACAGCTCCTAGGTAGGCCCATATTTAAATTCCTAATCCCTTGAAGGCTTACTCTTATCACTTATTTTTTTATTAAGTTTCCCTTCAATAGTTTGTGAAGTTCTTGTGGCTCATATACACTATAGATCAAACGTTGTCATTGTACAGGTTATTTATGTAACATCAATCAAATTAGCTGTTTGTAGGAAGCAAATTGTCACAATTGTTGTGCTTCAAATTGTAAATAAAGAAAAACAAAACGTTTTTCAACAAATAATGCAAAAAATGATTGTTTATTAAAATATTAAAATTAATTATAATTTTTTTTTAATTTGTAACTTTGAAAACGTACTGTAACCAAAAAAACATTCTAATATATATAAACATATGTAACACTTAAAGAGATACTAAACACAATTTTATTTTTTGATTACTTCAGGTAGAGCAGCAATTTATAGAAAATTCATAATTTACTCCTATTACCCATAATTCTTAGTTCTCTTGGTATCTTTATTACAAAAGCAGGAATGAACAATTAAGAACATGACCATTTTAGATTCAGCATCTGGGTAGCACTTGCTTATTGTTGGCTAAATATACACACCAATAAGGAAGTTCTATCCAGGGTGCTGAACCAAAATTGGGCTGCCTACTAAGCTTTCATTCCTGTTTTTTTAATAAAGATAGAAATATAAAAAATAATATTTGACAATAGAAGAAAATTATAAATTTGATTAAAATGTCCTGCTGTATCACAATTATTCAATAAAAAAAATTGGCTTTATTATCACTTTCAAAATAAATGAAACAATCTTGTATTATTGAACATTCTATTAATTATTTTTTTCCAAACATTAAATAAATAGATACATCAAAATATATATTAGTATTAGAAAGATTGTCATTCTTCTTTAGTTGCTAATTATCACGATCATTGCGCTAATGATTGACTTAACAATTAATGACGTCATTGTCAAGCATGTCGCGTCCTAAAACTTTTAGTGCTAGGGAATTGGTAATATTAGTTTATAGGATGGATAAATATTTTCAAAAACATATTGGGGGTGTAAAGGCAGTGCAACAGGAATACTGTGACAAAATAATATACGAGATGCTTTGAAGAATGCATAGGATTTTGAAAATTAAAAGAACAAGACGTCAATGTCTTCAAAAATATAGTGACTTGAAGAGAAGGGAAAATATAGTGACTTGAATAGAAGGGAACCTAAGTACTACAAATATACTAGAAGATTGATAAGGACATGTAAGTTTAATCTATCTATCTATCTATCTATCTATCTAAATATATATATATATATATATATATATATATATATATTAAGATTTATATATTTTTTTGTTTTATTTTAATCGAAACAAATATAATTTTAATTGCGTCATCATTGACGATGAATCAACAATGATATTTTTCATTATTATTTTTCCTATTGTCGTACTGACAATTATTTAAATGATTATCTGCTAAATTTATGAGTTTTGAGCACTACAGGGAAATTAACGCTTGTGCGGGCGATATGGTGACGTTGAGCTCCATACCGCACCGAAATACAAGCACTGCTTTGACGTGCTTGTGCACGATTTCCCCATAGACATCAATGGGGGGAGCCAGCAAAAAAGAAGCTGTGATCACGGAAACAAAAGCTCCATAACGCAGCCCCATTGATGTCTATGGGGAAAGAAAAAGTTATGTTTAAACACCCCAACATAAAAACCACGTCTAAACACCCCTAATCGGCCGCCCCCAACATTGCTGCAACCTACATTATGTTATTAACCCCTAATCTGCCGCCCTTAACATTGCTGCCACCTAAATAAAACTATTAACCCCTAATCTGCCGCCCTTTACATCGCAGCCACCTACATTACAGTTATTAACCCCTAATCTGCCACCCCTAATATCGCCGCCACCTTCATTAAAGTTATTAACAATTAATATGCTACCCTTATTACTAGCATGCTTAACAGTCGGCTAGATTACGAGTTTTGCGGTATGGGTGAAAAAGCAGCATTATGGCTCATAATGCTGCTTTTTCACTACCGCTGATAATACGATTCTTGCAGGTTTAGCTTTTTGGCCGTAACGCAATGTAACTTCCGCAGATTTCAAAAAGTCCTTTTTCAATGGGACTTCCATAGTGCCGGTATTACGAGTTTGCCTGGGAGGCCAAATAGTGAGCGGTACAGCCAATACCGTCAAAATCCATAACGTAAACTGAAAGCTGTAACATAAAACTCATAACTAAAGTGCTAAAAAGTACACTAACACCAATAAACTACCTATTGCCCCCTAACCAAGGCCCTCCCGCATCGCAAACACTAAAATAAAATTATTAACCCCTAATCTGCCACCCCTAACATCACCACCACTATACTAAATTTATTAACCCCTAAACCTAAGTCTAACCCTAACACCCCCTAACTTAAATATAATTCAAATAAATCTAAATAAAGCCTACTATCATTACCTAAATAATTCCTATTTAAAACTAAATACCTGTAAAATAAACCCTAAGATAGCTACAATATAACTAATAGTTACATTGTAGCTAGCTTAGGGTTTATTTTTATTTTACAGGCAAGTTTGTATTTATTTTAACTAGGTAGAATAGTTACTAAATAGTTATTAACTATTTACTAACTACCTAGCTAAAATAAATACAAATTTACCTGTAAAATAAAACCTAACCTGTCGTACACTAACACCTAACCTTACACTACAATTAAATCAATTACATAAATTAAATACAATTACCTAAATTACAAAAAAAAAAACCACTAAATTACACAAAATAAAAAAAATAAATGATCAGATATTAAAACTAATTACACCTAATCTAATAGCCCTATCAAAATAAAAAAGCCCCCCAAAATAAGAAAACCCTAGCCTAAACTAAACTACAAATAGCCCTTAAAAGGGCCTTTTGCGGGGCATTGCCCCAAATAAATCAGCTCTTTTACCTGTAAAAAAAAAATACAAACAACCCCCCAACAGTAAAACCCACCACCCACACAACCAACCCCCCAAATTAAAACCTAACTAAAAAAAACCAAGCTCCACATTGCCCTGAAAAGGGCATTTGGATGGGCATAGCCCTTAAAAGGGCATTTAGCTTATTTTCAAGTTCCCAAACCCCCTAATCTAAAAATAAAACCCACCCAATAAACCCTTAAAAAGCCTAACACTATTACACAAAATAACAAACAAATTATCAAAAATAATAAAAATTATTCCTATTCTAATACCCATTAAAAAAAACACTCCAAAATAAAAAACCTAATCTAGAATAAACTACCAATGTCCCTTAAAAGGGCCTTTTGTAGGGCATTGCCCTAAAGAAATCAGCACTGTTTATTCATTTTTTTTTACAAACCCCCACTAACATTACAAACCCCCACCCCCCAAAGCCACAAAATAAAAAAAAATATCTAAAAAACCTAAGCTACCCATTGCCCTGAAAAGGGCATTTGGATGGGCATTGCCCTGAAAAGGGCATTTATAACTTTTACTGTCCAAACCCTAAACTAAAAATAAAACTCACCCAAAAAAAACTTAAAAAACCTAACACTAACCCCAAGACGATCCACTGACATTTTTTGAAGTCCCGCTTGAACGATCTTCATCCCGGCGGAGAAGTCCTCATCCAGGCGTTGAGAAGTATTCATCCAGGCAGCCTCTTCAATCTTCATCCAGACGGCCTCCTCAATCTTCATCCCGGCAGCAAAGTCCTCATCCAAGCGGCGAGAAGTCTTCATCCAGACAGCCTCTTCAATCTTCAACCAGGCGGTATCTTCTATGTTGATCCCGGCGGCGCCAAGCGGGTCCATCCTGAAGACATCCGGCGCGGAGCATCCTCTTCATACGGTCGCCGCCGTACACTGAGTCTTAAATGCAAGGTACGCGATCCAAGATGGCGTCCCTCGCATTCCTATTGGCTGAAAAATTTGAATCAGCCAATAGGAATTAGAGCTGCTAAAATCATATTGGCTGTTCAAATCAGCCAATAGGATTTAAGCAGCTCTTATTCTATTGGATGATGAATCAGCCAATAAAATGAGAGCTGCTTAAATCCTATTGGCTGATTTGAACATTGCGTACCTTGCATTAAAGATTCAGTGTACGGCAGCGACCGTATGAAGAGGATGCTCTGCACCGGATGGCTTCAGGATGGACCTGCTCCTCGCTGCCGGGATTAAAATAAAAGATGCTGCCTGGATGAAGATTGAAGTGGCCGCCTGGATGAAGACTTCTCACCTTTTGGAAGAGGACTTCGCCGCCGGAATGAAGATTGAAGAGGCCACCTGGATGAAGACTTCTCGCCTCCTGGATGAGGACTTCTCCGCCGGGATGAAGATCGTTCAAGTGGGACTTCAAAAACTGTAAGTGGATCATCTTGGGGTTAGTGTTAGGTTTTTTTAAGGTTTTTTTTGGGGTGGGTTTTATTTTTAGATTAGGGTTTGGGCAGTAAAAGAGCTAAATGCCCCCAATGCCCATCAAAATGCCCTTTTCAGGGCAATGGGTAGCTTAGGTTTTTTAGATAGGTTTTTTTATTTTGGGGGTTTGGGGGGTGGGGTTTTAATGCTAGTAGGTGTTTGTAATTTTTTTCATAACATGATTTCTTTAGGGCAATGCCCTACAAAGGCCCTTTTAAAGGCCATTGGTAGATTATTCCAGATAAGGTTTTTTTATTTTGGGGTGTTTTTTTTTAATGGGTATTAGAATTGGAATAACTTTTATTAGTTTTGATAATTTGTTTGTTATTTTGTGTAATGTATTTTTTTTAGGGGGTGTTTTGTAGGAAAAGAGCTATTATCTTTAGGGCAATGCCCTACAAAAGGCCCTTTTAAGGTCCACTCAAAAGGCCCTTTTAAGGACCCTTGGTAGTTTGGGGGTGGGGGTGTGTATACTGTTAGGGGTGTGTTTTTTTAACAAAAGAGCTGTTTAACTTAAGGTAATGACCTACAAAAGGCCCTTTTTAAGGGCCCCCCAAAAGGCCCTTTTAAGCGCCCTTGGTACTTTATTTTAGATTAGGCTTTTTTATTTTGGGGTGTAAGGTTTTAGTGTAAGATAGCTTAGGTTTTATTTGACAGGTAATTTTGTATTTATTTTAACTAGGTAGTTATTAAATAGTTAATAACTAGTTACTAACTAGTTTACCTAGTTAAAATTAATACAAACTTACCTGTGAAATAAAAATAAAACCTAAGCTAGCTACAATATAACTATTAGTTATATTGTAGCTAGCTTAGGTTTTATTTCACAGGTAAGCATGTATTTAATTTTAAATAGGTATTATTTAGTTAATAATTATAAGTTTAATTTAGCTATATTTTAGTTATGTTAAAGTTAGGGGGTGTTAGGTTTAGGGTTACGTTAGGGTTAGGTTTAGGGGATAATATAGTTTAATTTAGGTTGTTGCGATGTGGGGGGCTGGCGGTTTAGGAGTTAATAGGTTTATTTAGTTAATAATTATAAGTTTAATTTAGCTATATTTTATTTATGTTAAATTTAGGGAGGGTTAGGGTTATGTCAGCATTAGGGTTAGGTTTAGGGGTAAATATAGTTTAATTTAGGTTGTTGCAATGTGGGGGCTGGCGGTTTAGGGGTTAATATGTTTATTTAGTTAATAATTGTAAGTTCAATTTAGCTCTATTTTAATTATGTTAAAGTTAGGGGGTGTTAGGGTTAGGGTTACGTTAGGGTTAGGATTATGTTTAGGGGTTACTAGTTTAAATTAGTTCATTGTGATGTGGGGGCTTTCGGTTTAGGGGTTAATAGTTTAATTTATTATATTTCGTTGTGGGGGGCTTTCGGTTTAGGGGTTAATAGGTTTATTATAGTGGCGGCGGTGTAGGACTTAATAACTTTAGTATAGTGGGTGCGATGTGGGCAGACAGCAGATTAGGGGTTAATAATATTTAAATAGTGTTTGCGATGCAAGAGGGCGGCGGTTTAGGGGTTAATAACTTTAGTATAGTGGTGATGATGTCAAGGAGCGGCAGAATAGGGGTTAATACATTTTATTAGTGGCGGCAATATCGGGAGCGGCAGATTAGGGGTTAATAAATTTAATTTAGTGTTTGCGATGTGGGAGGGCCTCAGTTTAGGGGTTAATAGGTAGTTTATGGGTGTTTAGTGTACTTTGCAGCAGTTTAGTTCCGAGTCTTATGTTACTGCTTTGTAGCGTTAAACTCATAACTACTGACTTTAGATGGCGTTACAGATCTTGTAGTTTTAGGCTGTAACGCTTGCTTTTAAGCCTCACCGCAAAACTCGTAATAACAGCGCTATGGAAATCCCATAAAAAAAACGTCATTTTTACGAGTGCAGTACTGATGTTGCATTACAGGCAAAAAGGCTTACGGTATAGTTATATCAACAAGACTTGTAATGGCTGCGGTGCTGTTTTAACGCTGAAAATACCATATTTTCAGCATTAAAAGATGAACTTGTAATCTAGCTGTATGTGTTTTTTGCAGACCCAGTGTAGTTAAAGTGATGGTAAACTTTCTATATATACAATTCCATAATTTCATACTAAATGTTATTAGTATGATATTTGCAATGTTTATTTTTTTTATTTTATTTTATTTTATTACTTTTCAAAATATCATTAATTTTCTACTTGTCAATCATGGTCCTTCACTCCGCCTTTACCAGCTTTCCTGGATTCAACATAGTGACATTTATAGAGGGATTTACCCTTGTAACGTCCAAAATAGGGCGGATTTTTTTTTTTTTCAACTGATATTTATTAATTTCAAGAAGTTGTACATAGTGGAAGTCGCAGCTTCCTATATTAGTATACATACTCAGTTGGATTTTACCTAAACAGTTATACATCTGTTTACCTTAAACAATTAACTGTCGTGAATAGAAAGATAATTAGTTAGAGAAAGAAGAGGAAAAGGAGGGGGAAGGAGAAGGGGTAATAGGTAGGGGGACGCCTGTCAACCTATGTTGTTTGTGATATTTGTGGTCTTTTGATCCTGAAGGTTTAGTGTAAAATTAGTGTGTTCACCCTAATATATTGGAGTTACTTGGTTGAGCCTGCTGTGTGTTACTCGGGAAGGCTTGTACTTTGCTTTTTTAGATATTGCTCCCAAAGGGAGGACATTTCTGCATAAACATCCATTTTGGCGAATTTAATGTAATGAAATTCCTCCAGGTCAAGAAATTCAGTGACTCTGTTAATCCAGAGTTGCAGAGTGGGGATCTCCTTGGATCTCCAATTTCTGGCTAATAGGTATCTCAGGCTATTGGTCATTATGTAAAAAAGTTTGAGTTCATGCTTAAGTTTGATTTTTGGGGGTTTACTCAATAGCCAAATTACGGGGTCTAATGGAAATTGGGTCTGGAGTATGTTTTCTATTTCCCCGATAATTTGTCTCCAGTAATTTTGAACTACATTACACCACCACCACATATGGGCTAAGTTTCCAGAACCATGGCCACATCTCCAGCAACATTTAGAGTTTTTGCGGTAAAGACGGTTTAGCTTAATCGGGGAAAGGTACCACCTATGTATTATTTTTAAATTAATCTCTTGCATGGAGAGTGAGATTGACGTCTTCGTAACATTTTGGAAGATCATGGCGCTTGTTTGCGGCAATATTACTATCCCCAATTCTTCTTCCCATCTTTCTAGGAAGGGGGGTATATAGCCGGGGGGATTGTATGTTAATATATGGTATATCGAGGAAAGAGTATGCGATAGCGGGGGGGTTTGTACGCACAGGCGTTCAAAGTTGGTCAGGGGCCTAACCATGTTGTTGGAGTGTTTGTGAGTCATGACGAAGTGATGTACCCGGGTGTATATGTACCAGTTTTGGAAGATGGTATATCCCTTGTCTATTAGGTCTGTTTGGGGTAGGATTTTTTCGTTGGACACTAGAAAGTGGATCGGGATGTCTTTATAGTATGGATTGGGATTTTCCCTTGCGGGCTGTTTCCCAAGGATCAGTTCTCCATTGTTCACGATTGAAGTAAGAGGAGAAGGTCTAGATGAGACGAAGGCATGTGAGGCTATAATAGTGTCCCATGTTCTGAGTGTTTCTACTATGATTGGTGAGGTGGATACCTGTATAGGCTTTGGGTGATCTAATCTCCAACACAGCCCGCCAAGGTGGTCTGCGCTGGACATGGAGTGTTCTAGCTGGACCCACCTTTTATGTTCATGATGGATGCACCAGTCTGTGATTCTTTGTAGAAAGATTGCCTGGCGGTACTTTGTAAGATTGGGGATTCCCAATCCTCCCTGAGTTCTTGGGGTTTGCATAATTTTACTATTTATCCTTGGGGGTCGTCTGCGCCAAACAAAGTTGCTGAAGGCTCTCTGGATATTAGGGATATAATTTTTAGGGAGAGGGATTGGTAATGTTTGCATTATGTAAAGGATTCTGGGAAAAATGTTCATTTTTAGGACATTTATTTTGCCCATCCAAGAAAGTTTTTTGGAGAGCCATGAGGATAAATCTCTTATTATCGTATTTTGGATTGGCAGGTAATTTAATTTAAAGGTTTGCTCCATGGAGGTGGCTAGTTCTATTCCCAGGTAAGTTAGAGAGTTGGGATTCCAGGTAAATGGGATTAGATCTATAATTCTTCCTTTGGTGGGGATGTCTAAATTAATATTCAAAACTTCAGATTTGGATGTGTTGATTGCAAAATTGGAAAGGGTTTGGAAATTATGGAATTCTTGCATTAAATTAGTAAGTGAAGTCTCCGGGTCCGTAATGGAGAACAAGATGTCGTCCGCAAATAGCGACATGAGGTATTTTTGTGTGCCAATTTGGACACCGCTAATTGAGGGATTTTGTCTAATTTTAGTTGCCAATGTTTCTATAAAGCACGCAAATAGTAACGGAGATAGGGGGCAACCTTGTCGTGTACCATTAGATATTGTAAATGTTTTGGAGAGTGTGCCATTGATCAACAACCTGGCATTTGGGTGGGAGTATAGTCAAAAAATCCTGTTTATAATTTTTGGTCCGAGGCCCATTTTAATAAGGGTGGCTCTGAGGAAGTCCCATCCAACACGGTCAAAGGCCTTCTCTGCATCTATAGACAGAAGAATTCCAGGAACTCCTCTGTCTTGCATATACTGAATTAGGTGGAGGGCCCTGACCGTGTTGTCCTTTGCCTCTCTTCTAGGGACGAAGCCCACTTGATCTTGGTGGATCAGGTCTGGGAGAATTAGATTTAATCTATTTGCTATTATTTTTGCGTATATTTTCACGTCTGAGTTAATTAGAGATATTGGTCGGAAGTGTGACGGGTGAGTGAGAGGTTTTTTAGGTTTAGGGAGCAGGATGATATGGGCCTCGAGTGAGTTAGGTGAGAATTGTTTGGATTCATCGATATGGTTAAATAACGTGGCAATTTGGGGGATTAATTCCTCGTGGAAAATTTTGTAGTATCGATTTCCAAAACCATCCGGACCCGGAGACTTCCCATTTGGAAGATCTTTGATGACTGCTTTGATTTCCTCAACTGATATGGGATCTTCCAGTTGTGTTTGTTGGTTAGTATTAAGGTGGGGTAGATTAATTCCAGATAAGTATGTATTGATTTCATGTATTTTTCTGTCTCGTGACATTGTGTTAGGTTCTGAGTTGGGATGAAGGTTATATAGTTTTTGAAAGTATGATCTAAAGGTTTGGGAAATGGCCTTAGTGGAAGAATGGGTTTTATTATCATCATCCTTGATTTGAAGGATATAGTTTTTCTTTTGTTTTAATCTAAGGAGTCGTGCTAGAGGTCGACCTGCTTTATTGCGCCCTTCATAGTTGAGTTGTTGTAGCTGAAGGGCTTGTTTTTTATGGTCTTTATTTAAGTAAGAGGCTAATTTGTGTTTTTCAGCTTGAAGTGCATTAATTAAAATCTGGTTATTAGTGTCTATTTTATGTTGGGCTTCTAATTTTTCTATTATAGCTATTTGATTAGTTAAGAATGTTCGTCTTTGCTTGTTAAGTGAAGCTTTGATAGCCATTAGCTCCCCCCGTAGTACACATTTGTGGGCTTCCCAGATATTAATTGGGGACACATCTGTGGAGGTATTGTTTATAAAATAGTCTGAGATTGATTGGGATATTTGTTGAACGATAGAGGGGTCAGCTAGAAGTTGCTCGTCTAATCTCCAGATATAGTCCTGTATAGGTTTGGAAGGCCATGTGAGAGTCCCAAGGACCGACGCATGATCCGACCATGTTATAGGAGTAATGTTGGTGGAAGTGAAGAGCGAAAGGCCTGTCACATTGGTGAAAATATAATCAATTCTGGAATATTGTTTATGTGGATAAGAGAAAAATGTATAGTCCTCTCTGAATGGGTAATGGGATCTCCATAAGTCTTTTACCGTTAAATTGTCCAGACATTTCTGTGTGCGAGTTATTTGGGTTAAGGGGACTGATGTAACTTTGGTGGAGCAGTCTAGTGATGGGTCAAGTGGCATATTTAAGTCACCGCATAATATTAGTATACCTTTTTGATGTTCTAGGATGAGGTTTGACACCGTTTTAATAAAAGGAGCTTGCTTAGTATTGGGGGTATATATAGAAACCAATGTGACCGGCCTCCCATAGAGTAACCCTATCAATATGATATACCTGCCTGCCTTGTCTCTTATGGTTTGAATTGGATTAAAGGGGATGTTTTTCCGTATTAGAATGCCAACTCCATGCTTTTTAGACTTGGGATGGGAGGCATAGTAGCAGTTGCCAAATTTGAGTGCAAATGTAATTGGTTCTCTTCCTTTCAGGAAGTGGGATTCCTGTATAAAAATCAGGTCAGATTTGTAGCTATGAAAGTCACGTAGAGCTTGGGTTCTTTTTGAGGGGATATTTAAGCCTTTTGCATTGATGGATTGAATGCGCAATGTATTTAAGGGTGTTTTCTTATGTGAGTGATCAGTCATTATGGTATGTTGTAGGACTAGTAAGGCCTTCATTTAGAGACCATAAAAATTCGATATCGATGTAGGTTGTAGGGCGGTAGAAAAGGGAGGGGTAAGAGAGTGAAGGCATATTGAAGATGCCAGAGAGATAAAAAAGATGAGAAAATAGTATGAAATTAAACAGTAACATTTCCTGTGAAAGATTGGTTGTTGAGGGTGCGTTTTCTCCCTCCAAGGCAACAAAAACACAATGTATATATTTAACACCTTGTACCATGACTTTTTTTTTTTTTTTTTTTTTCCCTCTTTCCCCTTCTTCATAAATTTCTCATTTATCTTAATTAAACACTTACATAATAACTTTAGGAGTCAGTGTTGAATGTTAGATCCTAAGGGAGTCACAACCTTGAGCAACAAAAACAAATAATGTAAACATCAAACTTCCAGTAAGTTGTGAGATGCAAATGACCTCACAAAAAAAAACAGGGAGGGTAACAATTATACTTAACAACAGTATATAAGATAAGTTTGGACATATAATAGTTCAGAGACAAAGCATAAATCTCCCCAACCTAGCCAGTTGGAGGGGGCATCTGCTAACGGAGAGTATTCTAGAATGTGCTTAGGAGATAAGAACGTAGCCTCATTGCCATGGGTTCTATCCTTATTGTAATTATGAGTCCATGGGGGCGGCTTAGAGGAGCTCAGTCAGGTGTTGAGCCGACCATCTGGAACGCTATGCGCTCAGTAAATGTACCAAACCTGAAAACATTGAAAAAGCAGATATCTAATACATTTAACAATTTTAACTATATAAATTCAAGCCAGGAGAGTGCTCCTGTCCAGATAGGTAGAAGGAATATTGAGGAGATTTCCTCGACTTAACCTTTTAAGAAATTATTTACAGTCAATGTGTATGATAGAAATTGTCAGAAAGACAATAATACGACCTGGTCTTCGCGTGGTTCCGGACTTTGCGATGATTTGGATCCATGGCGAGGATTTAAGGATAGTCACTTAATTGCTGATTTTTTTCCTAATTTTCCCCGTCACTTTAGACCACGTAGGTCTTTGGGGTTGAGGGGAGCGGTTAAAGGTAGTGTCCTCTTTGGCAGGTTCTTGTGTCGGGAAAGTGATGTTGAGATTCTTAGATAGGGAATCTAGATCATCCAGATCTCTATATATTATGGATTTACCATCCTTATGTATCAAAAGGCTGAACGGAAAGCCCCAGCGATATTTAATCCCATGCTCCTGTAAGGTGGAAGTAATAAAGCGTAGGGAGCGTCGCTTTTCGATAGTAGCAGGGCATATATCTTGGTAGACTTGGAGGTTTTGGCCCTGGAATGAAATTGATTGTTGACTACGTGCCTGTTTCCAGATGAGCTCTTTGGCTGTGAAGTGAGTAAACTTCATGATCACGTCTCTCGGCGGGTTGGCTCCGGAGGGCTTAGGTCTAAGAGCTCTGTGAGCTCTTTCCAGTGATGTTTCTGTTAGTTCTAAGGAGGGAACCAGGTTTTTGAAAAATTGTAGTAAGTAGGAGATCAGCTTGTCCTGAGTGATGTCCTCAGAAATTCCTCGAATTCGCAGATTGCTGCGGCGGCTACGATTGTCAAGGTCTTCAACCTTTAGTTGTAAGGACTGTATAATTGCATCTTGGCAGCTTAGGTGTTGTATGTTATCACTGACTTGTGATTCTAGATGTTCTTGTCCCTCCTCCAGATATTCAAGTTTGGAGTTCATTTCAGACATATCTTTCCTTAGTGAGGAGATTTCGTTCTTAATAAATATTTTCAGGTCAGCTATATCTCCTTTGGAGGGGAGAGATGCAATGGTGGATTGGATCTGGGATAATTGGTCCTTTGGTTGGGGGGCCTGGTTCAGCTCTGATGAGGAATCCATTTCAAGCGGCTGCGTTGGTATGCCAAGCTTAGGTGTTATGGATGTGTTTGCCGGCTTGAAAAATGAGCTTACTAAGGTAGGTTTGGAAGTTGGAGTTTTTTTGCCTGTCCTGGACGATCTCCTTGTTGCCATCAACAAAGGGGGGGGTTAAAGGGTTAAGCAAACAACTGTAGCTATAGTCTCTAATTAGATTCTTATCAGCAGAGTAGGGGTATTAATTATTTTACTTTTGATGGATTGTGGAGCATGGTATAGTGGCCCCTTTGCCCCTGAAACGAGAATTTCCCCCTGCTTAACTGTGCTATCAATGATCACTGCACCATTAGGTTGTAAGTGTCATGCTGTGTGCCCCAAGCATGTCTGCTTCCAGCATGAGGTGGTGCCTTGTAGGCGCTGAAGTCAGCCAGCCTTTTGTAGATATATTTTTAGTTTTTACTTTCCCCCTTTATTTGTGTCTTTAAGCAAGTAGGGGTTGAGAGTGTGTCACTAATCTTCCTGACTTAGGCGCTCATTGATCGGGTCTGTGGAGCTGCGTGACTTTGCGTAACGTGAGATGCACTGGGCCTAGCATTAATCTGCAGATAGGTGAGTTTTTGTGTAGTGCCGGAGGCCCATGTGTTCACGTTTATCTGGATATGTTTAGGAGCCTGCGGGTCCCTTGGGGCTATTTAGATGTGCCCGGGTTGTTTTTAACACTGTGCCTAGGACTTACGTCTGTGTGGAGGGTCTGTGCTAATTGACAGAATGGCGCGTGTCTGTGTGTCGGAATCTTCCGTCTCAGTGGGGTTTCCTTTGCAGTCGAAGAGGTCTAAGACCTCTGGTGTGCTGCCGATGTGCCGGTGAGGGGTTACAATACTTTTCTTAATTTTATTATATCGTCGTGGTATGGTTAGCAGCCATGTGAGGGAGAAAGGCTACGGAGCATTCCTACAGTGCAGCCATGTTCCTGCACGGCTACGCTCCGCCTCCCAGGGCGGATTGTATTCTTATGACTGACAGATCTATTTTACCTTGTACTAGATGGGTGTTCCTGTGTTCCAATTTGTATGTGCATGCTCAAATTTTACAGCGTCCCAATACAAGTAAACAGTGAATCACCCCTCTGATTATAACGAGCATTTGCTTTTGTAAGTTATTTATTATAAATAAAATAAAGAAGAAACACTAAATATATCTTCATTGAGAATGAGTGTCACACCTAAAAGGATACAATTATAATATTTTTATATATGAAAACATATATTTTGTACATAGTGATCGCTGAGTTTTGAGCAGAAGCTTTTTCCAAATCCATGTAAAAACTGAAAAGCACTAGGGAGTGGGGCCAGAGGAAAGATGCAAGAGAATATGGAATAGAGAGCGGAATATATACACTTTGAAGGTATGGAAGAAAAAAACAAAAACGGCAGACTGTATTTTTAATCATTTCCTTTCAGATAGCACCTAGTAAAACACTTTGTTTACCATCACTTTAAATTCTGATGTATGCTTTGCATATTTAATACAATTTTTTCCTGTGTAATTTACATATACATTTTACGTTTTTGATGAAATACAATTTTTAGTGAACAAATTTGTTTTACGATTTTTGATACTCCATAACAATACATATTTCTCCAGAGTATTTTTGTGTAAATGGTTCAACTATTCATTTTATATGATATTTAAAATTACAATTTTCTTTACGTACTTTTGTAACGAATGCATCTCCTTCCCATACGAAAATGCAGTGTATGTCCCATACCGAGACACACTGTTTTCAAGGAAAAAGTGGCTTTAGATAATTCCACCAGGGAAATATAAGTACTGGCGAGCATTCTTAAAGAGTTTCATAAGGCCAGAGACCTTTAGAAAATTGGCACCTAAGTTTCAACATATAATACTAAGAAAAAAAGACAAAATTGATAACAGAATATAACTTTTTTTTTTTTTTTTACTTTAAATTGAATGTGCTATCTGAATCCTGAATATGTTATTTTGAGATTTGTGTTCCATTAACAATTTCCTGAGGGGGGTGTGTCAATGCAGCGTTATTGACAGGATCCATCTCCTGAGGGCTCTAGTAGATATCTCAACAATTCGCTGATTTTTGGATTCTAAAAGCAGCATCAATATTGGTTTTATTTTTCAGAACACTATTACACCATATAGTGAGGTTATATCCCAGCACATATTTGCTAATTTCATGACACTGAACGTCTAAGGCCTAGAGTGGAGGCAACCCCCCCCCCCCCCCTGTAAACCAGGTAGCCTAGTACAGTCAACAAGCGACTGTCACCACATTATAACCATCCTCAACACCAGACTATACAGATCATTCTCATCAAGCCACCAGATGAATATTTTGTGTACAGGAACTTTCATGCAAGCGTAGGCAGTTATAATGGCGACCACGTGGGGATGTGCGCTATTACAGACCTTGGAGGAGTGCTTTGCAAAATTGGAAGACCTGTTGTATAAGATCTACCTAAAATCACTACCCAGCCTTTACCTGTAAGCAGAACAATCTTTGATACAGTAAATATCTGAGGGGCAGAATGGCTAGTGTAGCCTAAACATTAAGCAAGCTTTGGATGGTCCAACGTTTCACTTGCTATACAAAAGTACTGGACGCTAAATAGAAACAAACAGAATACATAAGCTACACCAACTACTCAAATATATACATTTCTGAAATGCCTGAATCATTACTATAAATCACAGCAAACATTCATAGAATCTACTGATAATGTAAGCCTTCGAGATGTGGAGCTGGCTTTTCTCTCAAAGGGGATCCTAAAAATACAAGGAGTATATAACTAGGCACCAGAGCAATTATATAAAATCTTAATATATAGCACATTTATTTTATCCTTCATACACCGACAAAAGTCAATGCTTTCTGTTTGAATACAAAAGGTCTAAAGGGAAAGGGGTGGATTTTTTTTTCTTCTGTTTTGTTTTTATTTCCCATTAGGCCTGTATTCTTAACAGATTAGGGATATATAGAAGCTAGGCTTGAAGTCCCTAGGCCCACTGCCAGGGCCTGGGGTGGTGGGAGGGGACTGTGGATATTTTACATGTTGTATCTGGGCACTTAACAATTAAAACTAATAACCGCTCCTTTCCTTATTTAAAGGGACACTGTACCCAATTTTTTTCTTTTGTAATTCAGAAAGAGCATGCAATTTTAAGCAACTTTCTAATTTGCTCCTATTATCAATTTTTCTTCGTTCTCTTGCTATCGTTATTTGAAAAAGAAGGCATCTAAGCTTTTTTTTGGTTTCAGTACTCTGGACAGCACTTTTTTATTGGTGGATGAATTTATCCACCAATCAGCAAGGACAACCAAGGTTGTTCACCAAAAATGGGTCGGCATCTAAACTTACATTCTTGCATTTCAAATAAAGATACCAAGAGAATGAAGAAAATTTGATAATAGGAGTAAATTAGAAATTTGCTTAAAATTTCATGCTCAATCTGAATCACGAAAGAAAAAAATTTGGGTACAGTGTCCCTTTAAAGCATGAGTATTATGATTCCAACCCTTTTAGGAATGCACTTAATCAGTTAGATTTGAAGTATGCACTTTAATGTTAGGAAAGCTAATTAATTCCTATAGTCTTATTGGAAATATCATCTTAGGCTTGTTCTTTTGACAATTAGTACACAGTTAATAATTCCTATAATAGCTACTTGGAAGAAACTAAGCTTTCCTTGTATTGCACTCAATGATATCCTCTCCCTTTTCTCAGTTTCAGTGGGTATTAAACATAATCACCCCCTTGAAAATGATCACCTTGTGTTGCTTTGCAGCCTGAAATACAGACACAGTTTCTGTTTAACCAGTTGTAATTAGTGCAACTTATAACATCCAAGTGACTGATATAACACCAACTTGTCAGGCAAAAATAAAGATAATTCAAAAACAGAATCACTGAGTTGCAAAAAGGATCACCCGCTTGTGTTAGTATTTTGTTTAACCACCTTTTTCTTAATTACAGCCTTTAGTCTGTTGGGATATGTCTCTACTAACTTCTAGACTGTGCAATATTTTCCCATTCTTCTTTGCAGATTTGCTCCAGTTCTGTTACATTTGATGGTGAACGTTTGTAGACTGCAGTCTTCAAGTCATGCCACAGATATTCAATGGGTTTTAAGTCTGGGCTCTGACTAGGCCATGCAAGGACATTCACATTTTTCTCGTTCAACCACTGTGTGGTCATTTTTGCTGTGTTCTTTGGGTCATTGTCATGTTGGAAGGTAAATCTGCTTCCCATTGACACCTTCCTGTCAGAGGGCAGCAGATTTTCCTCAAGAATTTGAGGGTATTTTGCCCCAGCCATTATTCCTTCTATCCTGACAAGTGCTACAGTGCCTGCTGCAGAGAAACACTCCCATAACAGGATTATTTTATACCAAGGAATCTGCCGGAATTGCTTGGTTAACTGCAGATCTGATATGCTTGAGAAACACTTAGGATCACTATAAGCTTTCTGGCTGAAGCTGCGAAAAGGAAATTCAGCTGACTTTGCTTAGCGAGAGACCTATGTAATACCCGTGCTGGTTAATATACATATCTGCTGGTGATATATTTCAGTTACTTTTTTGTTTTTTGGAGATATTAACTACATAAACAGACTTTATAACGATAGACTCAACTTAGAAAACGCCTTCTTAATTAAGGGCACTGGGTATAACATACCTGTTAGAAATGTGTACATGAAATATTATGAATAATACTGTCATGTGGAATATATCCTGAATCAATATTGCTATGCATAAAGTATATAGAAAAAGTCATCCAAATATGTTACAAGGTATCTGCAGTAACAAACGAAATGTGCCTTTCGCAAACCTGTATACGGTTAACAAATGAGAGGAGTTTTTTTTTTTTGCATATCATTCTTTGATAACAATAGCTGATTTGCCAGATATTTTTTTTTTCTTTTTTTTTTTTTTTCTTTCAGGCTAGAGGAAAATCTGACCATCTGCTACCGTAAATAACACATATTATAGCTATTGTGGGTTTGTGAGTCTATGACTAATGTGCATAGGTTAACTGTGACTCAATTCATATGGTCTTTGGTTTACAGTAGCAACTGCAACGTGACCTCTCAAAATTATATACGGCTAGCAAGCGAATGGTGCCCTCCTAAATTTACATCTGATTACTAATTGATAACAATTGCATTGTTTTTTTTTTTTTTTCTCTCTTCCTCACCGTTTTTTGAGAAGCACAAGAGCACTATAAAGAAATTAAATTTTTTTTTTTCCTTACTACCACTTTTTTTTTTTTTTTTTTGGGTAGAATAAGAGCACCACAAAGAAATCTGAACTTTTTTTTTTTTTTTTCTTCCACATCGTTATTTGGGAAGCACAATAAGAGTATCACAAATAAATTTGATGCACAAATAACACTAGAGTGTCATTAAACATGATGATGATGTTGACGCTACTGAGCATTAGAGTTAGACACAGAGATAGTTAAATATAAGGTGAAAACGTAAATGATATGTATGTAAAGGTAAAAAAGGATAAGACACATGAATATTAATTTGATAAGAATGTGCACATTTTTTTTTTTTCTCTCTTCTCTATAATATTCACTGAGATTAAATGATGGTGTTATAATTGAACAACAGTTTTTGATAGAGAGTTCACTATATGCTAGGAATTAATACATCTATTTCTTTCTTCTTATAATTTTTTTTTTTTTTTTTTGCTTCGACACAACATCCACTAATTTTTTTTGTATTTGATGCGTGGGGTTGCACATGAGTGCCACTTGAGGGTTAAGGCAATGATGAACAGAGTATTAAATAACAGGGCAAATAAGGCTAAAACACACGGTTTCCAGCTTGATAAAATTCTCTACACTTGTATCTTTTTTTTTTTTTTGTGTGTTTGTGTGTTATCTCATTTCACTTTTCGTACCTCTCTTCTCTCCTCCTCTCTTTCTTTGCTGATTGACGGACCATGCTAGAGCGTCACAGATATAAACAATTGAGGGGAGGAAGGGAGAGAGGAAAGAAAAAAAAGGGGGAAAAGAAACGAAATATGATGATGCGGTTATTGAATGTAAAGCAATGATATATGGCAGAGACTGATGTATATTAAAAACTAAGGCCTAGATTTAGAGTTCGGCGGTAGCCGTCAAAACCAGCGTTAGAGGCTCCTAACGCTGGTTTTGGCCGCCCGCTGGTATTTGGAGTCAGTGATTAAAGGGTCTAACGCTCACTTTACAGCCGCGACTTTTCCATACCGCAGATCCCCCTACGCCATTTGCGTAGCCTATCTTTTCAATGGGATCTTTCTAACGCTGGTATTTAGAGTCGTTTCTGCAGTGAGCGTTAGAGCTCTAACGACAAGATTCCAGCCGCCTGAAAAAAGCAGGAGTTAAGAGCTTTCTGGCTAACGCCGGTTCATAAAGCTCTTAACTACTGTACCCTAAACTACACTAACACCCATAAACTACCTATGTACCCCTAAACCGAGGTCCCCCCACATCGCCGCCACTCAATTAAAATTTTTAACCCCTAATCTGCCGACCGCCACCTACGTTATACTTATGTACCCCTAATCTGCTGCCCCTAACCCCGCCGACCCCTATATTATATTTATTAACCCCTAACTTGCCCCACACAACGTCGCCGCAAGCTACTTAAAATAATTAACCCCTAATCTTCCGACCGCAAATCGCCGCCACCTACGTTATCCCTATGTACCCCTAATCTTCTGCCCCTAACATCGCCGACCCCTATGTTATATTTATTAACCCCTAATCTGCCCCCCACAACGTCGCCGACACCTACCTACACTTATTAACCCCTAATCTGCCGAGCGGACCTGAGCGCTACTATAATAAAGTTATTAACCCCTAATCCGCCTCACTAACCCTATCATAAATAGTATTAACCCCTAATCTGCCCTCCCTAACATCGCCGACACCTACCTTCAATTATTAACCCCTAATCTGCCGACCGGAGCTCACCGCTATTCTAATAAATGTATTAACCCCTAAAGCTAAGTCTAACCCTAACACTAACACCCCCCTAAGTTAAATATAATTTTTATCTAACGAAATAAATTAACTCTTATTAAATAAATGATTCCTATTTAAAGCTAAATACTTACCTGTAAAATAAATCCTAATATAGCTACAATATAAATTACATTTATATTATAGCTATTTTAGGATTAATATTTATTTTACAGGTAACTTTGTATTTATTTTAACCAGGTACAATAGCTATTAAATAGTTAAGAACTATTTAATAGTTACCTAGTTAAAATAATTACAAATTTACCTGTAAAATAAATCCTAACCTAAGATATAATTAAACCTAACACTACCCTATCAATAAAATAATTAAATAAACTACCTACAATTACCTACAATTAACCTAACACTACACTATCAATAAATTAATTAAACACAATTGCTACAAATAAATACAATTAAATAAACTATCTAAAGTACAAAAAATAAAAAAGAACTAAGTTACAGAAAATAAAAAAATATTTACAAACATAAGAAAAATATTACAACAATTTTAAACTAATTACACCTACTCTAAGCCCCCTAATAAAATAACAAAGACCCCCAAAATAAAAAATTCCCTACCCTATTCTAAATTTAAAAAGTTACAAGCTCTTTTACCTTACCAGCCATGAACAGGGCCCTTTGCGGGGCATGCCCCAAGAAGTTCAGCTCTTTTGCCTGTAAAAGAAAACATACAATACCCCCCCCCCAACATTACAACCCACCACCCACATACCCCTAATCTAACCCAAACCCCCCTTAAATAAACCTAACACTAAGCCCCTGATGATCTTCCTACCTTGTCTTCACCATGCCAGGTTCACCGATCCGTCCTGGCTCCAAGATCTTCATCCAACCCAAGCGGGGGTTGGCGATCCATAATCCGGTGCTCCAAAGTCTTCCTCCTATCCGGCAAGAAGAGGACATCCGGACCGGCAAACATCTTCTCCAAGCGGCATCTTCTATGTTCTTCCATCCGATGACGACCGGCTCCATCTTGAAGACCTCCAGCGCGGATCCATCCTCTTCTTCCGACGACTAGACGACGAATGACGGTTCCTTTAAGGGACGTCATCCAAGATGGCGTCCCTCGAATTCCGATTGGCTGATAGGATTCTATCAGCCAATCGGAATTAAGGTAGGAATTTTCTGATTGGCTGATGGAATCAGCCAATCAGAATCAAGTTCAATCCGATTGGCTGATCCAATCAGCCAATCAGATTGAGCTCGCATTCTATTGGCTGTTCCGATCAGCCAATACAATGCAAGCTCAATCTGATTGGCTGATTGGATCAGCCAATCGGATTGAACTTGATTCTGATTGGCTGATTCCATCAGCCAATCAGAAAATTCCTACCTTAATTCCGATTGGCTGATAGAATCCTATCAGCCAATCGGAATTCGAGGGACGCCATCTTGGATGACGTCCCTTAAAGGAACCGTCATTCGTCGTCTAGTCGTCGGAAGAAGAGGATGGATCCGCGCTGGAGGTCTTCAAGATGGAGCCAGTCGTCATCGGATGGAAGAACATAGAAGATGCCGCTTGGAGAAGATGTTTGCCGGTCCGGATGTCCTCTTCTTGCCGGATAGGAGGAAGACTTTGGAGCACCGGATTATGGATCGCCAACCCCCGCTTGGGTTGGATGAAGATCTTGGAGCCAGGACGGATCGGTGAACCTGGCATGGTGAAGACAAGGTAGGAAGATCATCAGGGGCTTAGTGTTAGGTTTATTTAAGGGGGGTTTGGGTTAGATTAGGGGTATGTGGGTGGTGGGTTGTAATGTTGGGGGGGGGTATTGTATGTTTTTTTTTACAGGCAAAAGAGCTGAAATTCTTGGGGCATGCCCCGCAAAGGGCCCTGTTCAGGGCTGGTAAGGTAAAAGAGCTTGTAATTTTTGTATTTTAGAATAGGGTAGGGAATTTTTTATTTTGGGGGTCTTTGTTATTTTATTAGGGGGCTTAGAGTAGGTGTAATTAGTTTAAAATTGTTGTAATATTTTTCTTATGTTTGTAAATATTTTTTTATTTTCTGTAACTTAGTTCTTTTTTATTTTTTGTACTTTAGATAGTTTATTTAATTGTATTTATTTGTAGCAATTTGTGTTTAATTAATTTATTGATAGTGTAGTGTTAGGTTAATTGTAGGTAATTGTAGGTAGTTTATTTAATTATTTTATTGATAGGGTAGTGTTAGGTTTAATTATAACTTAGGTTAGGATTTATTTTACAGGTAAATTTGTAATTATTTTAACTAGGTAACTATTAAATAGTTCTTAACTATTTAATAGCTATTGTACCTGGTTAAAATAAATACAAAGTTACCTGTAAAATAAATATTAATCCTAAAATAGCTATAATATAAATGTAATTTATATTGTAGCTATATTAGGATTTATTTTACAGGTAAGTATTTAGCTTTAAATAGGAATCATTTATTTAATAAGAGTTAATTTATTTCGTTAGATAAAAATTATATTTAACTTAGGGGGGTGTTAGTGTTAGGGTTAGACTTAGCTTTAGGGGTTAATACATTTATTAGAATAGCGGTGAGCTCCGGTCGGCAGATTAGGGGTTAATAATTGAAGGTAGGTGTCGGCGATGTTAGGGAGGGCAGATTAGGGGTTAATACTATTTATGATAGGGTTAGTGAGGCGGATTAGGGGTTAATAACTTTATTATAGTAGCGGTGAGGTCCGGTCGGCAGATTAGGGGTTAATAAGTGTAGGTAGGTGTCGGCGACGTTGTGGGGGGCAGATTAGGGGTTAATAAATATAACATAGGGGTCGGCGATGTTAGGGCAGCAGATTAGGGGTACATAGGGATAACGTAGGTGGCGGCGGTTTACGGAGCGGCAGATTAGGGGTTAAAAGTGTAATGCAGGGGTCAGCGATAGCGGGGGCGGCAGATTAGGGGTTAATAAGTGTAAGGTTAGGGGTGTTTAGACTCGGGGTACATGTTAGAGTGTTAGGTGCAGACGTAGGAAGTGTTTCCCCATAGGAAACAATGGGGCTGCGTTAGGAGCTGAACGCTGCTTTTTTGCAGGTGTTAGGTTTTTTTTCAGCTCAAACAGCCCCATTGTTTCCTATGGGAGAATCGTGCACGAGCACGTTTTTGAGGCCGGCCGCGTCCGTAAGCAACTCTGGTATCGAGAGTTGTATTTGCGGTAAAAATGCTCTACGCTCCTTTTTTGGAGCCTAACGCAGCATTTGTTTGAACTCTCGATACCAGAGTTAAATTTATGGTGCGGCCAGAAAAAAACCCGCGGAGCGTTAACAGCCCTTTTACCGCCAAACTCCAAATCTAGCCGTAAGTTATCTTGCAAATTGAAAGAAGACGCCTTAGGCTTAAAAGTAAACGCTTTATTGGAAATTAAGATAAATTGCAATTGTGACATAAGAAAAAGATGAAAAACAGCTCATCAATGCTGAACTGTATGTATTACAAAGCATAGTATAAATGAGATATAGCAGAATAAATATAGTTTTTTTTTTTCCCCCCATCTGTTTCTCTCCCCCTCTGCCCACTTACTCCTTACCTACTGTATGAGTAGTTGATGATCATTGAAAGTGGTTTATCATAGATAGGTAAAACAGGAAGAGATTAACAGCTTAGTAAATTTTTATATGAATGATTAAACTAATTACATGGAATGTAGGGGGGATTAATTCCCCCATTAAAAGAAAAGCAATTATAACTCAATTAAGAAAACTTAATATTGACATTGCATGCCTCCAAGAGACACATTTAAATGACAAAGAACATATCAAATTAAAACAAAATTGGGTCAAAGAGGTATATTACTCATCATACAAGAAGTCCCCTAGAGGAGTGGCTATATTGATTTGTAAAAATCTAAATTATAAAATAAAGAAAGTTAAAAGGGACCAGCAAGGTCGCTATATAATTATAGCAATAGAGACAGATGGTAAAGAAATTTTAATCTGTAATGTATATGGCCCAAATAAAAAAAAAGATAAGAAATTCTGGGAGAATATGCAGAAAGAGTTAATTAAGTTCACAAACATGGATATAATAATGGCGGGGATTTCAATATGGCCCCAAAGACACAAATAGACAGACAGAGAAAGCATAGTATAAAGAAAATTATAAAAGGAAAAACAAACAAATATGAGGAAAGAACAATAAACGATATTACTAACACGCTGGGAGTGGAAGACGTATGGAGAATAACAAACCCAGATAGCCTGGAATATACACATATATCAAGGGTACACAATACATTATCGAGGATAGACCTCATACTGACTTCTAAAAGTCTCTGCAGAAACATAACAGATGTGACGATTAAAGAAATGACTATATCTGACCACGCACCAGTATTAATGACAATGAATCAAACAAGACAAAAGAAAAAAAAATAGATTTTTTTATCCAAATTATCTGAATAATTCAATAAAATTCAAAAAATATTTAGAAGAAAAATGGGACGAATATAAAACAAATAATATAGAACACATTAGCAAACCACAAATATATTGGGAAGCAGCTAAAGCGACGTTAAAAGCAGACATTACATCTTATGTAATACAGCAAAATAAGACAAGAATAAGTAAAGATAGAAGGTTAGCAGAAGAACTAGCGCAAGCTTACGCGGAATACAGAGAAACACCCACACAAAAAAACCTAACTAGATACTTTCAAGTCAAAAAACAAAGAAATGAACATATTATGGATCAAACTCAAAATGACATAAGAAGGAATAGTGGGAAATTTTATAGATGGGGCAACAGATCTGGAAAGTATTTAGCAGCAATCACAAAAACTCAAAAACCTAAAAATAATATAATGTCTATATTAAAAGGAAAAGAAATGAGTACAGACAAAGAGACAATAATGGAAACATTCAGAGACTATTACCAAAAGCTCTATAAAACAGAAAAAGATCAAAGATAATAAGAACGAGAATATATGGGAAAAAATAAACTTACCCAGAATAACTAAAGAGCAACAAGAAATGGTAAATGCAAGAATAGAAAAAGATGAAATATCAAATGCCATAAAGAATTTGCCAGTAGCAAAAGCAGCAGGGCCAGATGGTCTTCCCATAGACTTTTATAAAACTATAGCAGATAAAGTGATAGACCCACTATATAACACATTTATAAATATGTATAATAAAGAAGGCTCAATATCACAAGTATTTAAGTCAGCAAATATAGTGGTTATACCAAAAGAGGGAAAAGACCCAACTCTACCACAATCTTACAGACCACTATCATTAATAAACACTGATTACAAGATTCTCATGAAGATAATAGCTAAAAGGATGAACAATATTATTCCAGACATTATAGGAAGAGAACAAGTTGCTTTATAAATGGAAGATCATCTACAACGCACATCAGGACCATATTGCAGGTAATAGAAAAATACAGACTAAACAAAGAGAAAGGACCAGAGGGGAAGCTGTTGGAGGCCTTCCTGCTGTCCTTGGACGCGGAGAAGGCCTTCGACAGAGTCGAATGGGAACACATTTTAACTACACTTAAGAAATTCAATTTTAACGGCTCATTTCTAAAATTCATCACAAAATTATACACTAAAACAGAAACACAGATAATAATAAATGGAGAATTATCTAATTCTATAACATTGCTTCGTGGCACCAGGCAAGGCTGTCCGCTATCACCATTATTATTTGACCTATCATTAGAACCACTAATACATTTATTGAAGCAAATACCGTTTGGCATTACTATCGAAGACCTAGAGATAAAAGCAGCTTTATACGCAGATGACCTTATGCTGTTCGTCTCAAACCCGCAAAAACATATAAGTCAAATCATTTCAAACATAGAACAATATGGAGAATTGTCGGGTTACAGAATAAATATAGCAAAATCCAAAATCTATTGGCTATATAGAGGAATAGATAATAGGAAATACCCATTTGAAGTTGAAAACGACTATGTAACATACCTGGGTATAAAAATAAATAACGATCCAATGAAGACATACAAGTTAAATTACCACCCGCTGATTACGCAAATAAAAAGAGATCTAGGAATATGGAGTAAACTATACTTGAATTTGACAGGTAGAATACAGCTAATTAAAATGATGATATTACCAAGGATATTATATCCAATGCAAATGCTACCATTTTTAATAAAAAAGGTGGATTTATTAAATATAAATAAAATAATTAAAAATTTCATTTGGAAAGATAAAAAACCAAGGATAAGTTTAAAAAAATTGCAGGCCTCGCAAGAACAAGGAGGTGCAGGAGTTCCTAATATACAGTATTATAATTGGGCAATTTTATTAAAATATGCAATAGAATGGATCACGGGTAAGAGCCAGACAGTATGGACAGAATTAGAACAGAAACTCGCTAATCCAGTAAAGCTATCCTTTCTACTATTTGCCTCGGCAAGGGAATTAACGAAGGAACAAAAGAATAATGTTATGATAAAAGACACGCTATGGGCATGGAAAAAAATTAACAAACAATTAGAAACAAGAAGCGAGATCATAAAGTACATGCCAATACAGGGTAATCCTAGATTTGAACCAGGAAATCATTTCCCTTTTAAAAGAAAAGATGGCAACCCAATAATTAGACAAGTGAAAGATGTAATGAACAAAGTGGAAGGAAAAATCAAAACACTAACGGAGCTATCAAACACAATAGACACCTTTAAGGGACAGACCTTACCTTATTTACAAATCAAACATTTTATTAAAACAGAAGAAGAGAAGTTAGGGAGAAACACAACAGAAAAGATAATGGAGAATATTATTGAAAGAAGTAGAAAATCAAAATACAAATTATCAACTCTATATAACCAACTAATAAAGAAAGAATCAAAATTGTGTATAAAGAATATAACAGGGAAATGGGGCAGGACCACTAATATAGAAATAGGCGAAGAAAAAATATTAAATTGCATAAGGATAGTGAAAAAAGCAACACTGGACATGGGGATAAGAGAATCTAATGTAAGATTATTGCATCATGACTATATTACACCCACAAGGAGAGCAAAATGGGATAGTAGAACTAAACCAATATGTATAAAATGCAATAAAAACATACCGGACATAATACATTAAATCTGGCTTTGTCCAAAGATCAGACAGCTTTGGTATCAAGTAGCAACACTTATATCACAAATCGTCAAAAAAAATAACATTGGAAGTAGAGAACATTTTGATCTTTAAGTTACCTACAGATATAAAAAAAGACGAAACTAAATTAATTACAATGATTATATTACTATCAAGAAAGCTAATATTCAAATTTTGGATAGAAAAAAGAAAAAAACCTACGATCAGACATTTAAAGAAAACTATAATGCAACAGATCAATATAGAAAGAACGGATACCATGGCAGACGTAAATAATAGAATTGGAATATTTTTTGAAAAATGGTCTCTCTATGTAAAAAATCAACCAATAGAATCTCAAAAGGAAATTTTAAACCCTTTTAGGAATACAGAATACTTTCTGGAAGCACAAATTAGAGGTGAATGGAATCATATAGTATGATGAGTGGAAGGAGGGGGAGAGGAATAGAATAGAGAGGAGTTTTTTTTTTTTTGCATATCATTCTTTGCTAACAATAGCTGATTTGCCAGATATTTTTTTTTTCTTTTTTTTGTTTTTTTTTCTTTCAGGCTAGAGGAAAATCTGACCATCTGCTACCGGAAATAACACAAATTATAGCTATTGTGGGTTTGTGAGTCTATGACTAATGTGCATAGGTTAACTGTGACTCAATTCATATGGTCTTTGGTTTACAGTAGCAACTGCAACGTGACCTCTCAAAATTATATACGGCTAGCAAGCTAATGGTGCCCTCCTAAATTTACATCTGATTACTAATTGATAACAATTGCATTGTTAGTATTACCCATACTAGAGGAATAACTGGATATCTTTTACTGTAAATAAGAGGTATTATATATAAAGGTAGCACATTAATCTCCAGCCATAGTTAAAATGTTATTTGCGATACCACTCTTATGGCCCTCAAATAATATTTACTGACATAAGCAATATACATCACAGAATCATATAGGAAAGATAATTCTCTTTGAGAGAGAGTGCATTAGGCAAGGAAAACAGGATAACATTTTCTGAGCCAATAGCGGTATAAGGTAGTTCTAGGAATTGTAATTTGGACCCTCAATCGGGGCTGCCCCTTATATACTTTTCCCTCTCTCTCTCTTCTCTGGCGATTGCATTATTCACTATCACTAGGGGCCTCTCCCCAATACTAGATTTAAATAGAACCCCCTTTCCCTGCACTTCCTAGCGCACTCACTTCACTCACTTACCTCCCCCTCATCCACTCCCTTCCCATCTCCCTTTTTTTTTTTTTTTTTTTTTCTCTTTTCCCTCACCACTTTTGGCACATGTTGATAAAGTAATATATGGATAAGTTTTTATCACCTAACGTGCACGCAATGCCAGCCAAGATGAGGGATAGGAAACCCAGGAGCAGCCTGGAACCCAACTCCGAACCAAGATCAGATATAAGTAGCTTAAATATAAATAAAACAGACATCGAGGAAATATCCAAACAGGTAGCTCACCTGTTACTTCCACAATTTGAACTTATCAAATTGGAGATTTCCACGTTGTCTTGTGAAATGAAAAACGTTACTACAAGACTAGCAGATGCTGAGTCTCAGAACCTTTTCACGAATTGATTTCTTCTTGGGATCAGATAGGGCGCTAGGAAACTGCACGAAGGCACAGATAGGTGACATTATCATTTCTGATCACGCCCCCATATTCTTAGAAATCAAGCTTTTCAGCACCACTTTTGAACCAGCTGGAGGATACACTTTTCCTCGCTATCTAACTAGTAATAAGGAGTTTCAAAAACATATTCATGCGGTTTGGCGAGAATATAAGTTACAGAATAGCTCATATAACCACAAGGCTGAAATCTATTGGGAAACAGCTAAAGCAGTGATAAGGGGTGAGATTAAAAAATATACATGCAGGATCAGGGCCAAAGCACGTTTAAGAGAGAGGGAGCTATCAAATTATCTTAGAAACACCTACAATCTGTATATTACTGAACCTAACCAGTTGAACTGGCAGAAATATTGTAAAGCCAAACAAGAATGGGACAATGTATCTCTTCAGAAAGCCATGACGCAGGAAAGACAACAAAGGGCTAAGTTTTACAGATTTGGTAGCAAGGTTGGCAAATTATTGGCAAACTGCGTTAGGATCTATCAAGCACACAAACCTATAAAAGCTATCAAGATTGGGGGGAAAAGATTAACTGAGTCGGATGATATTAAGACCGGGTTCCATGAATTTTTTAAGAGATTATATAATGATCCAAATATAGACACCCAGAATAAAGAGAAGTTCTGGGGAAAAATCCAGGTCTCAGTTCTACCCCGACAAGATGCAGAAAATCTTAATCAACCCATAACTAATGCAGAAGTAATACAAGCTATAGACAGACTTAGATTGGGTAAGGCTGCTGGCCCTGATTTACTCCCGGCTGAAATGTATAAAATACTGAGAGATGAGGTCGCAACAGCCTTAATGAACCTGTTAAATGATTATCTATGCAAGGGTAAGATACCTTCTAAATACTTTTCTGCCTCAAAAATTATATTAATCCCAAAAAAGGGAAAAGATCCAGAAACAGCTGATTCATACCGCCCTATATCACTCCTAAACGCTGATTATAAAATATTCACCGCAATTTTGGCACATAGGCTTAAATCCATTCTTGGATCCCTAGTACATGTGGACCAGGTCGGCTTTATGGCACAGCGGAACTCAATGGCCAGTACCAGGAAAAAAATTTTGTTAATAGACTTCCTGCACGCTAATAAAACCCATTACCAGGCCGACCCAGCTATTCTTTCTCTCGATGCCCAAAAAGCATTTGATTCGATCACTTGGGATCACTTATTTTATACCATGAAACAATTCGGGTTTACAGGACATTTCCCTACTTGTATTAGGGCACTATATTCAAATGCATCATCAACGTTATTGGTAAATTGTTCACTTACAGATTCTTTTGATATCAAGACTGGTACTCGTCAAGGTTGTCCAATCTCACCATTATTATTTAATCTGGCATTAGAACCTCTAGCATTAATGTTAAAAACACAATTAGCAGGGGTCAGCTTAGGTGATAAATCTTTTAAAATATTGCTCTATGCAGACGATGTATTAATTTTTCTTAACGATCCGCAAGCCGAGATTCCCCACATTTTAAAGACTATTGAACTATTTGGCTCATTCTCGGGTTATAAAATCAATATTAACAAGTCCGACTTACTCTGGCTAAAATCAAACCCGCAACCAAACTATACGCCTCCATTTAACGTAGCAGCTCACTACATTACTTATCTTGGCATTAAAATCAGTAGAAACTCAATGGAATGGTACGAATTGAACTTTGCACCATTACTAAACAAAACTGAAGCCGACTTGCTGAATTGGGCGAAAATACCCCTCTCACTAACGGCAAAAATTAACAGTTAAAATGACTATACTACCAAAACTATTATACACTATGCATAACACACCTCTTATATTAGCAAAACGATATCAAGCTCTTAGACAAACGACTAAGGACTTTTTTATGGGGTACGGGCAGGAGTAGGATCTCACTTGACAAATTGGCCCATCTTAGACAATATGGCGGGCTTACATTCCCAATATTCGCACTCTATAATAATATCTGCTTGGCTAAGGTCGCCATGGATTGGATTACGGATAGATCTTATATAGCTTCACTTGAAGTTGAACAAAAATTAGCCTTTCCCTTTTTATTAACTGCTCTATTACACTGTCCTATTAAGGCGCTGCCATCTAAGCTTAAGAACAAATGTACCATAGTAAATGTCATTAAAGCATGGCAACATATTCGATTATGCATGAAAGACAATCCCCAAATTTTGGAATCAGTTCCTATTACTAAGAATCCGTGCTTCAGTCCTGGCTTAAGTAACAAAGTATTCAATAGATGGGCGGCACAAGGTCTTACTCACTTAATTCATCTTCGAGACACTGAGAATATGAACATACACACTTTTGCTTTTCTTAAATCCAAGTATCAACTTGTGAATAGAGATTTTTATGCGTACTTGCAAGTTCGGCATTGGTACAATGAAATAGCCCAAAACCAAATTGGGCATTGGCTTCATCCTGGTATAAGAATGGGTCTATCCTTATATAAAGCAGGAAAACAATCCACCAGCTATTTGTATAGAATGATATTAACACAGATAGGAGAAGCCAATCTTGTAAGAATTCAGGCTAAATGGCTTCATGATATTCCCACAATAGATATAGATCAGTTGAAATTTAGTACAACAGCGGTTGAACGTGCTACCCTATCGGCGACTTGGCGCGAATCACAGTTTAAAATTTTAAACCGTTTGTACATAGCTCCTGCAGACATAAATAAATGGTACGACCAAGCAATAAAGCTGTGCCCAAGATGTAGCTCCATGGCGGCCGACCTGGTCCACATGTTTTGGACATGTCCAAGAATCTTGCAATTTTGGAGACGGGTACAGTTTTGGATGAATCGACTGTTACACGTACAACTTACCTTATCACCAGCCATCATATTTTTTCTAATAAATATTACTCCCTACATACGTAACATCAGCTTCATCAATACTGTAATATTGGGCGCCAGATATCTTATATTAAAAAATTGGCAAGCAAACCGCCCACCAACAATTAACAATCTAACATACTTACTTCACTCTCAATACATAATAGAACAGACGGACAACGTTAACAACGGACCCCAGCAACAACTTAGCTTTGCAAAAAAATGGTTAGATTTTATTCAAAACTACAGGCACACTATATAAAAACTAATTAGTAGTTTGTTTGTTTTTTTGTTTTTTGTTTTTTGTTTTTTTTTGTTTTCGCTCTCTCCTCCCTCTTCCCCCCGCACCACCCTCACTCTGTTCAACAACTCATTCAACTCTTCTTCCTCTATCTCTTTTTCTTTCTTCTTTTTCTTCTTTTTCTTCTTTTTCTTCTTGGCAAGCTTTTCTGATATTAAGTTAGGTCATGTGTTTATTGATAACTGGAGGGCAAATAATTACACAAAATGTTAGTTAAATTTGGAAAATATAACAGGAGACGTCCTAGCACATACTGATGGTATAAAAGATGTTGTATAGGTGCAGAATCGTTTCATATACGTACAATACTGGTTTATGTAATGATGATATATAAAATAGGTGCTAGGAATTTTGTTTACTGTCGTGTTATGCAATTCTGATGCAATAATCAATCAATTTTCTGTTGTTGTCAAAGAACACTCTGTATTAAATTGTAACAGACTGTTAATGTTTTCCTCTTGACTACCCCTCAATAAAAATGATTAAACAGGCATAACAGGATATTACCACCTGCATGATTTACTGTAGGTGCTTTACTGTAGGTATGGTGTTATTTGGATGGTGAGCTATAGACATATCGTTTGGTGCTGAGGCCAAATAATTCAATTTTAGTCTTATCTGACCATAACATCTTTTTTCCATGTGGCCTCAGAATCTCCTACGTGTGTTATGGCAAAACTCAAATGTGACTGCATGTGGCCTTTTTTGAGGAGTGACTTTAGTCTTGCAACCCTCCCATACAAGCCACATTTGTGGATAATTTGTAATATTGTTGTCACATGAACACAATGACCATTCTTTATCATACATTACTGCAACTGCTTCAGAGTTGCTGTGGGCCTCTTGGTAGCCTCTCTGACCAATTTTCTCCTGGCTATTTTATCCAGTTTGGAGCAATGTCTTGATCCAGAGATGGTCTGTGTTTTACCAAATACCTCCCAGTTCTTAATAATAGACTTCACTGTTCTTCTAGGCATTGATAAAATGTTTTATATTTTCTTGTATCCATCTCCTGACTTGTGCCTGTCCACAACATTATCCTGGAGATCTTTTGACAGTACCTTGCCACCCATAGTTGATTGTTTGCTTCAGTTGCACTACTAGGGACTGAGATGCTCCAGGAAAGCTATTTTCATTCTGAGCTAATCAATATGCCCACAGCTGATCACAGTTGAAGGTCAAATGGCTTTGTGTATGCTGTTGAGAAGGTGATTAGCTTCACCTGATTGAGTTTACAAGTAATTTTAGGAGGGGGTGATCCTTTTTGCAACTCAGTGATTCTGTTTTTAAATTGTCTTTATTTTTGCTTGACATGTTGGTGATATATCTTTCACTTGAATGTTTTAAGTTGCACTGAGTAATTACAACTGGATAAACAATAACTATGTCTGTATTTATATCAGGCTGCAAAGCAACAAAACGTGATAATTTTCAAGGGGGTGATTCTTTTCAATACCCACTGTAAAGGGATAGTAAAGTCCAAATTAAACTTTCATGATTCAGATAGGGCATGCAATTTTAAACAACTTTCTAATTTGCTTGTATCATCAAATTTGCTTCTCTCTCTTGTTATTCTTAGTTGAAAGCTAAACCTAGGTAGGCGCATATGCTAATTTCTAAGCCCTTTAAGGATGCTCTTCTCTTAATACATTTGACAGTTTTTCACAGCTAGAGGGCGTAAGTTCATGTGTTTCATATAAATAAAATTGTGCTCACGCACGTGAAGTTATTTAAGAGTCTGCACTAATTACCTGAAATGCAAGTCTGTCAAAAGATCTGAGATAAGGAGGCAATCAGCAAAAGCTTAGATACAACTTAATTACAGAGATAAAAAAGTATATTTATATAACTGTGTTGGTTATGCAAAACTGGGGAATGGTAAATAAAAGCATTATATATCTTTTTAAACAATAATATTTTTGGTGTTTACTATCCCTTTATGGTGAAATAATACATCCTTATCAGACATTTGTCTCAGTTTTAGGCCCAAAAGAGGTAAATTCTTGCACTGGCAGAAATTTCCTTCTAATAATAAATCATTTATTGACAATGGATTAATGGGTTTCTATGCTATGATGTATGCGGAAGTGATTTCATATCTGCATTGTTACATCATATTTTTACTGTATTGCAATCTGTTTATGTGGTGTAAGTACCACTTATACTATTATTTTCTCTTAAAACCTCAATAAAAAATATTGAGAAAAAAAATAATTCACTGATAATTACCTTTGCAAAGAATGCAAACTAGTAACTACAAAACACAGGATTAAAACAAACCAAGTACATTGAACAATATGGGCCAGATTAGAAGTGGAGCGTTATTGTACTTGAGTGCTAACGACGGCTCAGAACCGTCGCTAGCACTCAACCAACTTTTGAGCAATCTGGGGGCTCCCACCGACTTCACCGTGGCGATCGGGCCTGTATAGTGACAGGCATCACCGGGGCTTCCCGTTACGTGCGGTGACGTCACGCGCAATGACGTGATGATGCCACCAGACAACTTTATTTAAATTTAACAATACAAAGTATAGGGAAAGGGGGCATGCTGCTTAGAAGCCTGTATCTCAGGCATCTAAGCGGCTACAGACCCCCAAGACCCACTGTCTTGGGGATCTGGGGGGGGGGAAAGTATTTTTTTTTTTTTTTAAATAGTGAAAAACAGAAAAAATGTAAATCCTGCTTAGCACTCAAAGAGTTAAGCTCCCACTTGAGCGTTAACTGTGCTAAAAGTAAGCTTTATGTGCACATCAGGCTGCGCTCGTATAATTAGTTGAAAGTAAAATGTGTTTGCCTGCGCTCTAAGCTATTCCCTTATAGAAGTCAATGGGGAAAAAACTAACACCCTACCGGCTCGCAAACAAGATCGCATATTCTCAAGTGTGCTAACCCGACATGAAAATATGAATATTTAAATTCCAGTGTTCTTTACATAGAAGAATATGTTCTATTTATTCATAAATATGTTATATACTGTATATATGCTGTATATATATATATGAGCTGAAGGACGAAGCACTCTCTGGTCTTATCAAGTGTACAACACAATTTTATTTACAGTGACGTTTCGTTGTGTTCACCCCTTCATCAGACCAACAAGAGTGAAAAGAACAAACAATCATTTAAACTAAATCTGATCCCTCCCCAACACAAAAATCCGCTAAAACGGTTGCCATAGCGATATCCAGGTGTTACAAACTATGCAACATCAAAAAACATAAAAAACATACGGCTAGATTACGAGTTTTGCGGTAAGAGCTGCTCGGTGCTAACTTGCAAGTTATTGTCACCGCTCACCTCCCTATAGCGCTGCTATTACAGGTTTACAAAAACTAGCGTTAGCAGGCAATAAGTAAGCGTTGAGCAAAATTGAGATCCATACCGCACTCCAATACCAGCGCTGCTTTGATCTGGTTTTACGTGCTCGTGCACGATATCCCCATAGACATCAATGGGGAGAGCCGACAAAATAAAAGCCTAACACCTGCAATTAAGGAGCGTAAAGCTCCGTAACGCTGCCTCATTGATTCCTATGGGGAAAGAAAAGTTATGTTTACACCTAACACCCTAATATAAACCCTGAGTCTAAACACCCCTAATCTGCCGCCCCAATATCACCGCCACATATCTAAACTTATTAACCCCTAATCTGTCTCCCCCGACATCACCACCTACATTACAGTTATTAACCCCTAATCTGCTGCCCCCAATGTCGCCGCCACCTACCTACACTTATTAACCCCTAATCTGCCGCCCCCAATGTCGCCGCCACCTACATTACAGTTATTAACCCCTAATCTGCCGCCCCCAATGTCGCCGCCACTACTATACTAAAGTTATAAACCGCTAAACCTTACCCTAAGTCTAACCCTAACCCAAACACCCACTAACTTTAATATAATTAAAATAAATCTAAATAAAAATTACTCTCATTAACAAAATAATTCCTATTTAAAACTAAATACTTACCTATAAAATAAACCCTAAGCTAGATACAATATAACTAATAGTTATATTATAGCTAGCTTAGGTTATATTTTTATTTCACAGGTAAGTTTGTATTTATTTTAAACTATGTATAATAGTTACTAAATAGTTATTAACTACTTACTAACTACCTAGCTAAAATAAATACAAATTTACCTGTAAAATAAAACCTAATCTGACTTGCACTAAAAGCTAACATTATGATAAAATTAAATAAATTACATTAATTAAATACAATTAAAGGGCCATAATACCCAAATGTTTAATCACTTGAAAGTGATGCAGTATAGCTGTAAAAAGCTGACTAGAAAATATCTCCTGAACATCTCTATGTAAAAAAGATTTCTAAGCAGCATTTTAGTGTGTCTGTCCTAGGAGAGCTTAGGGGACGAGCCTTGTGAACTCTCATATTATTTCACCAATCAGGTAAATGAAGCTTACTATGAAATCTCATGAGAGTTAAGTCAAATCTCATGAGATCACAGTAAGAGTTCATGACCTCAGCACTGCTGATGCTGATTGGCTGCTGTTTATTTCTTCATTTTTTTATTTTTTTTACCTGCAGCTGAGCAGCAGTTGAGTATAACTTTTTACACAGAGGTGACTCTGCTGAGCTGAGGAGATTGTGAGGTAAAATATCTTCCTTTTTTACATAGAGATGCTCAGGTGATATTTTCCTGTCAGCTTTTTACAGTTATACTGCATCAGTTTCAAGTGATTTAGCATATGAGTATTATGTCCCTTTAACTAAATTACAAAATAAAACAAACACTAAATTACACAAAATAAAAAAGAAATTATCAAATATTTAAACTAACTACACCTAATCTAATAGCCCTATCAAAATAAAATGCCCCCCCCCCAAAAAAAAAAAAAAAAAAAAAACCCCTAGCCTAAACTAAACTGCCAATAGCCCTTAAAAGGGCCTTTTGCGGGGCATTACCCCAAATAAATCAGCTCTTTTACCTATAGAAAATAATACAAACAACCCCCCACAGTAAAACCCACCACCCACACAGCCAAACCCCCCAAAAAAAATCCTAACTAAAAAAAAAACGAACCTGAAAAGGGCATTTGTATGGGCATTGTACTTAAAGGGACATTCTAGTCAAAATTCAACTTTCATGATTCAGATAGTGCATGCAATTTTAAGCAACTTTCCAATTAACTTTTATCATTAAATTTGATTTGTTTCCTTGGTGGTATTTTTGAAAAGCTAAACCTAGGTAGGCTCAAACTGATTTCTAAACCGTTGAAAACCGCCTCTTAGCTCAGAGCATTTTGAAAGTTTTTCACAGTTAGACAGTAATAGTTAATGTGTGTCATATAGATAGCATTGTGCTCACTCCATTGGATTTATTTAGGAGTCTGCACTGATTGGCTAAACTGCATGTCTGTCAAAAGCCCTGATATAATTTGGCAGTCTGCAGAGGCTTAGATACAAGGTAATCACAGAGGTAAAACATATATTAATATAACTATGTTGGTTATGCAAAACTGGGGAATGGGTAATAAAGGGATTATCTATCTTTTTAAACAATAAAGATTCTGATGTAGACTGTCCCTTTAAAAGGGCATTTAGCTCTTTTTCGGCCCAAACCCTAAGCTAAAATTAAAACCCACCCAATAAACCCTTAAAAAAACCTAACACTAACCCCTGAAGATCCACTTACAGTTTTTGAAGACCCGTTATCCATACTCAACAAAGTGGCAGAAGTCCTCATGGAAGCCGGCAGAAGTCTTCATCCAAGCCGGCAGAAGTCTTCATCTAGACGGCATCTTCTATCTTTCTTCATCCATCCGGCACGGAGCAGCTCTATCTTCAAGACATCAGGCGCAGAGCATCCTCTTCAATCGACGACTCTTCCAGATTGAAGGTTCCTTTTAAGGGAAGTCATCCTAGAGGGCGTCCCTTGAATTCTGATTGGCTGATAGAATTCTATCAGCCAATCGGAATTAAAGGGGAAAAATTCCTATTGGCTGATGCAATCAGCCAATAGGATTGAGCTTCAATCCTATTGGTTGATCCAATCAGCCAATAGGATTGAGCTTGCATTCTACTGGCTGATTGGAACAGCCAATAGAATGCAAGCTCAATCCTATTGGCTGACTGCATCAGCCAATAGGAATTTTTCACATTTGGGGATATGCCCCACAAAAGGCCCTTTTAAGGGCTATTGGCAGTTTAGTTTAGGCTAGGGTTTTTTTATTTTTTGGGGGCTTTTTTATTTTGATAGGGCTATTAGATTAGGTGTAATTAGTTTAAATATTTGATCATTTCTTTTTTATTTTGTGTAATTTAGTGTTTGTTTTATTTTGTAATTTAGTTAATTGTATTTAATTAATGTAATCTATTTAATTGTAGTGTAAGGTTAGGTATAAGTGTAAGACAAGTTAGGTTTTATTTTACAGGTAAATTTGCATTTATTTTAGCTAGGTAGCTAGTAAATAGTTAATAACCATTTACTAACTAGTCTACCTAGTTAAAATAAATACAAACTTACCTGTGAAATAAAAATAAAACCTAAACTAGCTACAATGTAAATATTAGTTATATTGTAGCTAGCTTAGGGTTTATTTTATAGGTAAGTATTTAGTTTTAAATAGGAATTATTTAGTTAATGATAGTAAGTTTTATTTACATTTATTTTAATTATATTAAAGTTAGTGGGTGTTAGGGTTAGACTTAGGGTTAGGTTTAGGGGTTAATAACTTTAGCATAGTGGTGGCGATGTTAGGGACAGCAGATTAGTGGTTAATAACAGTAATGTAGGTTGCAGCGATGTTAGGGACAGCAGATTAGGGGTTAATAATATTTAATTAGTGTTTTCGATGCAGGAGTGCGGCGGTTTAGGGGTTAATATGTTTATTCTAGTGGCGGTGATGTCCGGAGCGGCAGATTAGGGGTTAATAATTTTATTTTAATGTTCGTGATATGGGAGGGCCTCAGTTTAGGGGTTAATAGGTAGTTTATGGGTGTTAGGGTACTTTTTGGCACTTTAGTTATGAGTTTTATGTTACGGCGTTGTAGCATAAAACCCATAACTACTGACTTTCAGTTTACGGTATGGATCTTGATGGTATAGGCTGTACTGCTCACTATTTGGCCTCCCAGGCAGACTCCTAATACCGGCGCAAAGGAAGTCCCATTGAAAAAGGACTTTTTGAAAAGCTGCAGTAGTTACGTTGCATTACGGACAAAAAAGTGTGCGGTACACCTAAACCTGCAAGACTCGTAATACCAGCGGTAGTGAAAAAGAGCCTTAAGGCTGCTTTTTCACTCATACCGATAGTATCCACATTGATAACATGAAACATTGCAATACCGGTTGTTTCTTAAGTGAGTGTAGCTTAAGTGATGATGTTAATAATATCCCTAACCTGAAACATGTGTGTGTGTGTCTAAGAAAATTGCACCCAGTAAAAATCACTACAATGGGACATATTGTATACGAGATATAAGATATGTTTTTGCTTTGCCTGATAAATGGAAGACAGCAACCATAGTATATAAGTTATCAGATGGTTCTAATGATGCTTACCATTATTGTTTCAAACACTGATCATGTTTTAAGTGGCATCTGTCACATACGGCATGTATTACAATAAAGCCATGCCAATGTAAGAATTGGGTCAGCTTTGGACCCTGCTATATTTACTTTGGGTCAACATATTACTGCATATTCTGAACTGTTACAATATGGAAACGACTACTTTAAACCAGCCTCTGACGCTCAGCCAAATGACGGAGACCCTCAATATACCAACAGATGTAGAGGGAGCGGAAACCCTAACTCTCACTGAGGGTGATGAAGCTAGGATCCTTTTTGTGTCTGACTTACCATCTAACATTAATGAAACAGCACAGACTTTGTTTCTACAGAAATTGAAACTCAAACAGAGAGAAATAGATCTCCAACTACATGGTACCTATATTTCAGAAACGCTTAATATCTAGAGGATTCCAGATTAAAAATGTCCCCACTACAGGGAGGTCTAATCCCGAATTTGGCAATAGAAGGCGCTATGCTTAACAAATGCTCCCTTGATCTCATGTTGCTGGAAGTGGAGGAAGTCCGAGCACTGTTGGAACAAGTACGCATTGAATTACTGCAGTTTGAAACTAACAAAGATGCAATTCTACAACAAGATAAGAATGAGAATTGGACAGAATAATTGTACATACAACTTTAAGAATACAATACTGCACTGGTGGCCTTTAAAAATAAAAAGATAACATATGTAACAGAAGATTACAGAGACAAGAAGGTGTATCGCTGGACCCTTGGTCCAGAAGAACGGTCCAGATTTCCAATGAGGAGATACAGAAGACAGAGAGTATTTATAAACCAAAGACTCAACACAGTTGATATGAGTTTGGGCTCTGATCCAGAAAATAGCGAACCACAGGTCCAGCCACCTCAACAATCATCATCCTCACAGTCTTTTTTAGGGGTGACTACCAGGTCCGCACAGAGAAGACAAGGCATAGACCACACACGAGGAGGGGAGGGATTTGGAGGAAGACTAATTAGAAGCTAATTAAAGCACTTATTCACAAATCTAGCAAGTGCAAGCCTCTTTCTTGGTTTATTGTTATATTTGCCTGCACCCTGGTGGATACTTTTTGAGTGGAAGTGCGCTCTTTTGTTATATGTTATAATATATATATATATATATATATATATATATATATATATATATATATATATATATATATATAAAACTTGCATTTTTATATATATATATATATATATATGTGTGTGTACATATGTATTTATGTGTTTTTATGTGTATATACTGTATGTCTATAAATACATATATACACATATAAACATATTTTGAGATGTATATGTATGTATCTGTATTTAAAGCCCTTTGTAGAATTTTTATTTTCTAACCCCTGAGACCTCATATCTTTGAGCCCTTTTATGTGCAATATTCTTTTGAATCATTTTTATTATATAGTGTTATTATGATTGTAACTGTACTTAGTAATGTATTTTTGATTTGTTTGTCTCATTTGTTTGTCTGACGAAACAGTTAACCAGAGCTCTGAGGCCGTGCTAACCTGACATACATTAACTTCAAGTACACTCAAGTGATTGTGTTTACTTTTAACATGTGCAAACACCCGCGATAGACTGAGGAGGTTGGGTTGGCCGAGGTGGCAACCCAACCACCTACAAAGAGTTGTGAGAATTCTTCTTATCAGCCAATGAGCAGTAGTAGCACAGACAAGTACACAACTGATATGGCTGTATTCATTTTCATTTAATTTTATACTTAATATTTTTAAGGCTAATAAATAGTTTAAAATGTTTAAAGGGACAGAAATCACCACAATTTTCTTTCATGATGTGGATAGAACATAATTTTTTTTTTTAAATAACTTTCCAATTAACTTATATTATCAAATTTGCTTCATTCTCTTGTTATCCTTTGCTGAAGGAACAACATTGCCCTACTGACAGCTAGATGAACCCATCTAGTTAGCCAATCACAAGAGACAAATGTGTACAGGCACCAATCAGCAGCAGCTCCCACTAGTTTAGGATATGTGCGTATTCTTTTTCAACAAGGGATACCAAGAGAATGAAGCACATTTGAAAATAGAAGTGAATTTAAAAGTGTCTTAAAATTACATGCGCTATCTGAATCATGCAAGTTTAATTATGACTTTCCTATCCCTTTAAACGCACTTTCATACATATAAACAAACATTTTGATTACAGTGTCACTTAAAAAAATGAGATTTGCAATTGGCAAGACAGGTTTTATGTCATAGCTACTGATGTAATGAAAGTTATGACTTTTTGTTTTGATTACAAGTTTTAAAATTGCCAAGGTTTCCTATTTGTATAAATATAGATACATTAGCACTTCCAGTTTAAATTGCACCTAAACTTTCCTCCAATCTCAATTTATTCTAATTTAGTAAACTGAGCATTCACATCTGGTCATTAGTATGCTGTGGTTATGTAAACAAATTAGCTGCCAGTTTATCTTGCTGGAGATTTACTTTTAGACTTTAATGGTATTCAATTAAAAACATTTATGAGGGATATAAATTTCACATAACATAAATGAAAAAAATGTCATTGGATGTGGCAAATTATATTAGGCTATTGGATAAGCAGAAACAGTGAAAATGCTTTCACTTTTTATAAATGTAGAAATTCTTTAAATGAAATATAGTATAAAAATGAACATTAACGACAACTGAAAAAAATAAATTGCTCACCTCCTAAAAAAATCATGGAGATATTTATTTAATTATTTGTAAAAAGTAATTCATTTTTCTCCTGAATTCACTAGTGCTAAATTTACATGTAAATCAGAGTTTTTTTAATATATGCTATCAAATGCAGAAAACTAACTCACTGGCAGCTACTTCGCCAAGTAAATCTAATTTAAATCAAGCTAAATTAGATGAGGTATATTTATCATGCCCCACTGAATCCTTACATATTAAAAGATCAAGGAAACCAGTTCAATTTTTTTTTCTTTTTTTTACTATTATTTTCTCTATTATTTTATTTTATGACCTTAACTATTAGTTTATTTTCTGTGTACTATACATTTAGTTTATCCTTTATTTATTTGTGTTTTCAGCTACTGTATATTACTTGCTTACTTTTTTTTGGCCTAATGTCATGATTAGAAAGCCTTGTCTTCTGTCTTTATAAGAGTTGAGAGATTGAAGGTGACCAGCAGAAGGAAGTTATTGAAATGCTGCTGTTCCAACAAAGATACTTCCTTTTTCAGGCTTACCCTCTTCTGTTATGCTGAGATTTGTAGTGGGAACCTTTTTTAACTATTTATTTGTGTATTCCATTTTAAAGATGGCAGCACATGTAACTGAAATGTTAAAGGGACAGTCTACTTGAAAAGTGTTATTGTTTAAAAAGATAAATAATCCCTTTATTACAAATTCTCCAGTTTTGCATAACCAATACTGTTATATTAAAGGGACATGGAACCCAAATATTTTCTTTCATGATTTAGGTAGAACATACAATTTTAAACACCTTTCGAGTTTACTTCTATTATCAATTTTTTTTCATTCTCTTGTTATCACTTGATGAAGGAGCAGCAATGCACTAATTTGTGCATTGCTGCTAACTAACTGAACACATGGGTGAGGCAATAACAATAGGCATATATATGCAGCCACCAATCAGTGGCTAGAACCTAGGTTCTTTGCTGCTCCTGACCTTACCTTGATAAATCTTTCAGCAAAGGATAACAAGAGAAGGAAGCAAATTAAACAATAAAAGTAAATTGGAAAGATGTTTACAATTATATGCTCTGACTGAATCATTAATCTCAAATTATTACTTTACTGTCCCTTTAATATACTTTGTGATTACCTGGTATCTAAGCCTCTGTACACTGCCACATTATTTCAGTTCTTTTGACAGACTTGCATTTTAACCAATCAGTGCTGACTCCTCATTTTAGCCAGTCAGTGCTATTTACAATCTTGTATTTTAGCCAAACATTGCTGTTTCTTGTATAACCCTTATCATTCTCCACGGGTGTGATCACAATGGTATCTTTGTGGCTCACATGAGCTAGCACTTTCTGGCTGCTGTGCAAGATTTAAAAAGCTAATAAAAAGCACTGAGATAAGTATCTTCTTGCAGGGGCTTAGGCACAGGCAATCTTAGAGGTTATAAAGTATATTAATATAACATTGTTGATTGTGCAAAGCTGTGAAATGTGTAATAAAGACATTATATATCTTTTTAAAAAGTAAAAAAATAAACAAAATAGACTGTCCCTTTATGTTCCTCTGTTTTATATGCTGGCTGCTTTCTCAATGGGATCCCCATAAAAAATTTAGTAGATACAGTAACTTCAAAATTTAAATTTTCCAAAAATGTATGAAAAGAAAGGGTAAGGAAAAGGAAAAGGGAAAAAAGAAGATAAAAGAAAGGCAACAAAAACGTAAAGGTAAAACAAATAGAAAAGAAATGGAACAGAAAAACAAAAGATAGGAAATAAATCAAATATGTATATTTATAGTTGCAGGACTGGAAACGATACATTTAAATTAATCTATCAATTTCCATTTTAATTTAATTTGGCTTACATTCAACTTCAGCCATTAATATTTTAAAGTGATGGTAAACTCCACTATTGCTAAGTTCAAGAATTTGATTAGTTATTACTATATACAGTATGTTAAACTGCAATATCAATTTCAAATGTTTATATGTAATTTTACTAAAAATTATCTTTATTCAGAAGCCGTTGTTGCGCCGCCTAGCACCGCCCCTCTTATTTACTTGCTTGAATAAACTTGACGCTTATCTATTCTCCACCCTCTCTACACATTAGACAATTTGCGTACTCCCGAATCTGACATTTTAAAGGCATGCGCATTGGAGCAAATGATGTATACCAAGTAAACATTGAGTCACGAGATTCAATGTTTACTTGGTTCAGTCTAAAGTAAAAGTTTGACTGGATAGATAGTGCGAGTGATCGGTCCCTTCTTAAACGAGCATACTTGCCTGAAACCAAAATATATGTAAGTCTATAAGAGACAAAGCGCATGCGTTGATAATACATGAACGCGCAAAATCGTCGTTGCTTTTTATCGCTCCGGATTGGTTGGCCGTATACTGCGAAGAATGCAATACTGCGCTTGTGTAAATCATGTTGCATAGAAGTAAGCCTGTCTGGCGACAAGCTTACTGATTGGTAGAATAAAATAAACAATTGATGTGACGTCACAGGGGGCAGGAGAAAGATGGCATTAGACAGAGTGATTAGAAAAGGATTCGTAAGTGTTTTTACATACGTACATACCATTACATGACATTGAGTGTGTAAATTGAATGTAATGTAACAATAGCAATATTGTAATCGATATGTACGGAATTTACCATCCCTTTAAGGCAGCATTATGAGAGCTTTAGCATTTCTATAGATACATCGCTTCTCTTAGCAGATAAAACTCTATACATTTATATGAAATACAAAAAATGTTTTCACTATTCATCCATCTTACAAAGGAGTGCAGTATAAAAATATAAATTGCCATATATTATATTCACTGATTAAAAACAAATATATATTTAAACCACTATAATTTCCAACTAGTATATGTGAGTCATTTTACAAATCAATACACATTGTGGGTTAAAACTACTTTTTAAAGCTAATAGGAAAGGCATTTGGATATTTAGACCTGGTTGCTCACTGGCTGATAAGCAGATATCCTACTGATATTTGGGAATTCCACAAGCATAAAAACAAAACACATTCTCATTACAGCCACATTTGGGTTTTTTTTTTCAAAAAACTAAAAAACTGTTATACATTTTAAAATGCCATCTTGGAGATATAACAAAGAAAAAAAAATTATTTGTTTCAATTAATAAAGTTTTAGAAGAGTGCACTAACTGTGGCTGACTGCAATCCAATAACTCCCCTTAAATATATATACAAACAGAAGAGAAACAGTCTGCCAGGAACAAACAGCAGCTCAGTTTGCTCTTTGCCCCGGTTACCACCTGGCAGCAGCTTCTTTTTGCCCATCTGTGCTTTCAACAGAGGAAAACTTTTCTGAAGTATATCAGTCTGATCCCGCCCAACAAGGTCAGTCCAGCCCAGAAATACCAGGCAAATCTCCTCTGAAGAAAGGGAGCCCCAGATTATCAATTTGGCCTTCTATGGGCCTCATCAGTGAGGTGCAGCCATATCCCTCTATGAACATTGGTCAAGGACTCCACGTGTGGTTTCCCCCATCACCCTTAGGGAGACATTCCCCAGGGTCATAATACCAATACAAACAGAAGAGAAGGTACATGTAATTATGGTCCATAAGGAATATTTTACAGCCAAAATTAAAAACTCATTTATCTTATAATAATCACTGACAGTTATTTTATATATGTACTGGCTTATACTTTCAATAAGGAAATCTACTGGTCCGCCCACAGTAACCCTAAAGTGCCTAAAGATCCCAGGTTGACCTAGTCTCTAATGGTCATCAGCACCTAAATTTTGCTCTCTCAATAAATCTACACCCCATAAAACAAAAAACAAAAAATAGTGCCTCAAATGTTAAATTAAAGGGCTATAATAATAATAAAAATAATAATAATAGAATTTATCATAATTTAATAAACTCATTAAAGATCCATGGGTGCTAAATTGGCCAATGTGTTTAAGACTAATTGCAATGAGGTTGCAAGTTAGGATCAAGTATGGTGGGGATAAATAAAAAATATAACTGTTGTAAAGACAAGCATGATAGCAACAATACCATAATTCTCTCTGATTTTTTCATGCCCCCCAGAAGGAATGTAAACCTTCATTAATAACATGATTGTTCTAAACAGTTTTGCTTAACAGTATTTGGTTCTGTTAGTTCATGCCTCATATATAATTAACCGTGACACAACATTGCATGTCAGAGTATTTTACAGCACATCTATGCAGCTCAGTACTAGGTTATTTTGTGTTTATACAACACCATAAAATCATATATATATGTGGCTGTGATACACTGATACTGTTGCAATATCACATTTTTTGTTTTCTGTAAAATCATTTAGATAGATGTTTCTATTGGAAACAACTTCTAATGAGAGCTTTCTATGAAAAGAAAGGCTACCCTCCTTCCATATGATGTATTGTGCACATCCAGTATTGAGGCACCCACACTTAAACGTTCAGTTTGAAAGGCATCCTTTCATCAATTCCACACATCATTCTACCTGGAAGCTTAATTTCTGCTTGCATTAAAGCTTATTTTTTTAAATGTTTCACCCCTCTTTGCTTAAAGGCTTTCTAGCCTCTTACATGCAACCCTTTATCAACTCTAATTTTCCCTATTGCAGTCATTTACATACCCCTCAGTCACCTCCTATTAGCCCACCTGGTCTTAATTATCCTCCAATCTGTCATAATAATCCTCAGAAGATGTGCTGAAGTTTATATGTAATAGTTTATTTGTAATAGTAAATTCATGCAACTTATATCACAGTGTTCACATATAGAATTTTCCTCTTCTGACAAATTAGTGAGTTTAGTGTTGTAAATGTAGTATAAACACACATAACATGCCTTAAAGGGACAGTCAAGTCCAAAAAAAACTTTCATGTTTCAAATAGGGCATTTAATTTTTTTTTTTTTTTAATACATTTTTTATTAAGGTTCACCAAACAAATCAAAAACAAAAAGTTGAGACAAACATCAATACACGGCAATGACATAATAGTTCCATTGACAATGATTAGTACATAGTTTTAAAGATATTGCGAACTGAGAGTTATGACAATCCAGCTAAACAATAGTGAGGCTTAATCTTCAGCCCATTGTAGTCCTTGTCGTTTAGGAAATTTACCGTGAGTGAATGGTCTCTTTCGGACCCTATCTGAGAGGTGAAACCTCATTTTCCTTTTTTTCATTCAAGACGAATGTATAACATTGTATGTGCAAATAAGAGTGGTGACCGGAAAGGTTCTGGAGAGTGAAAGATAGAAAGCGTTAGAATAGAAGGAATGAAGAGGAGAGGGAGAGGGGGGAAGAAGGGAGAAAAAAAAAAAAAAAATTGACAAAGGGGAAGGAGGTATGACGAGCCCTGGAGCGGGGTCACCTCACATAGGAGAAGACCCCGGTCCCCAACTAAGTAGTCAACAACACTATATGGTTTTGTTCCAGTATGCTACTAAAAGTTCATGAATATCTAATTTGTGAACTTTCAGATAATGGTATCTCTCTAGCAATAGCAGATCCTCCACTTGACTCCGTCATTCCTGCTCTGAGGGGATTGTTTGTGTTTTCCAGTATTTTGGAATGATCTTTTTGGCCGCTGTCAACATAAGCAGAAACAGAGCTCTTTTGCCCCTTGCTGTTAGTTGGGGTACAGAGCAGAATATTAATGTCTCAGGCACTTGCGGAACCGCTGTTCCCAGCACGTCCGACATAGCCTGGAACACCGCCCTCCAGTAACAAGTCAAGCGGGGACAACTCCACCAGATATGAAGGAGGGAACCCACTTCCCCACACCCTCTCCAACAAGTGTTGGTCGTGCCGGGGAACATCTTGCTCAGTCTTAATGGTGTCAAATACCATCGGCTAGTAAGCTTAAGGTGAATTTCTTGTACTTTTGCCGAAACCGAAGAGCACTTAATGAGCTTAAATGCTCTTAACCACTTTTCAGGATCAATGTCTTGATTCAGTTCCCGGTGCCATGAGGTTATGTATGACGGGAGGGAGGCTGTGGAGGGGGCAGCGATGAGTTTATATAATTTGGAAATCAAGTGGGTAGGGTAACTAGTTTGTGTGCAAAGTTTCTCGAAGTGTGTAAAGGTTCTCCCGAAGTCTGATCTGTGTTTGTGGTGTGAGATATAGTGGATCAGTTGGTTATAGTGGAGCCATGAGGAGAAAATTCCCCCATGTGTCTCCGCTAAAGTCTGTTGTGTTTTCAACCCACCCTCCTCAGAGATGAAACTGATAGAACCGGTCCTAAGAGGATATGGGGTCAATATTTTACTTTTCAGCTTATGGTAAGGAAGGTCAATGTTTTCTAGCAACGGAAAGAGTGGGCCTATTTTTGAAGAAATATGTGTCGTGGTAGACATAATTCTGTCCCATTCCGATAGAATATGTGCTGTAATGAGGTATTGTTGAATGTGTTTAGGTCTCTGTTGTGCCGGGGTCCAGGCCAGTGTCGCTACATTATTTACCTTAATTATATCTCTGTCTAACTGGAGCCATGTCTTATTCTCGGTGTTATGGGCCCATTCTGCTATGTGGCAGAGAGCTATTGCTTGTTTATATGCTGAAAGATTCGGGACCCCTAACCCCCCGCTATCTCTAGGAAGGTATTGTGTTTTCTTTGGGACTCTGGGGTGGGTGCCAGCCCATATGAATTGGTCTATTATCTTTTGTAATTGGGAGAGATAGTTGTCTGGGAGCTGTATGGGCAATACTTGCATTAGATATAAAATCCGAGAGAGGATATTCATTTTTATCACCCCTATCCTGCCAAGCCAGGACAGGGGTTTGTTTCTCCAGGAGGATAAGTCTCGTGTTATATCAATTTTCAGGGGGCAGTAGTTAAATTTGAAGAGATCTTGGGTGTTGGGTGTCAGTTGGACACCCAGGTACCTTAGTGTACATGGGGCCCAAGAGACTCCATAGATGTCTTTAATGTCCTGTATGATTTTGTGGGAGGTATTGATGTTCAGAATTTCTGATTTTGCTATGTTAAGTTTAAAGTTAGAAACATTCCCGTAAGCCTCCAACTCTGCCAGTAACTCTGGTATGGAGCTTTCCGCCTCTGTCAGGGAGAACAAAATGTCATCCGCGTACAGCGCTTGTTTATGTTCTATGTGACCTATTCTGAGGCCCCTGATCTTAGTGTTGTTCCTAACCTTCTGGGCTAGAATTTCTATAGAGATGGCAAAAAGCAAGGGGGGTAGTGGACAGCCCTGCCTAGTTCCGTTGTTTATGAGAAAAGGCTCTGATAAGGTGTTATTCACCCTTATCTTCGCATTGGGATTGAAGTATAAAGCGAAGGTCAGATGTAGGAAAGATTCCGGGATTCCCATCTCAGTCATAGCCCGACGCAGAAAAGACCAGCGAACCCTATCGAAGGCCTTCTCCGCGTCAGACGAGAAGAGGACCATAGGTGTGCCCGAGGCCTTAGCAAAATTAATGAGATGAATGGTCTTGATGACATTGTCTCTGGCTTCCCGACCCGGAATAAATCCGGATTGATCACAGGATATCAGATTGGGGAGATATTTGTTTAATCTGGTAGATAAAATTTTAGCTAGAATTTTCATGTCAGTGTTGATGAGAGAGATGGGACAGAAGTTTTCAGGACGAGTTGCAGGTTTGCCTGGCTTGGGGAGAACGATGATATGGGCCTCTAATAGATTTTTAGATAGAGATGGATTACTTCTTAAATCATTAAATAGTTTTAATAGGTGGGGGGACAGAACCTCCGATAGTTTCTTGTAATAGCTCATTGTGTAACCGTCCGGGCCTGGGCTTTTCCCTGATGGGGAATCTTTGATTGCCTGTAGTATTTCTTCAAGTGTGATGGGTGATTCTAAGTGTGTTTTCCCTTCATCGTTTAAGGTGGGCAAGTCCAGTCCCTGAAAGTAGCTGTCAAGGTGGACGGTATGCACCGAGGGGGGAGCTTCTCCCTGTGGCTGAGCCCCAGATTGTTGAATGTTATAAAGTTTGCTGTAGTAGTGTCTAAATGTGGCCGCTATGTTTTTATTGCTTTTTATTAAATGACCCTCCGAGGATTGGAGGCTGTGGATATAAGAGGATAACTGTTTTCTCCTTAGACATCTAGCTAAAACCTTGCCTGGTTTATCCCCTCCCTCATAGTAGTGTTGCCTCAGGTGGAGTGCGTTACGCTGGTGTATTGTTATCAGATGCGCTTTTAACTCTGCTCTAGCTTTAATCAAGTCGTCTCTAAGGGTGTCACAAGCAGAGTTGCGTTTATGAGCAGCTTCTAGAGTTCCTACTCTATGCAGAAGGTTTGTGTGCTTCTCTCTAGCTTGCCTAATTATCTTAGCTTTACGCTTGATGAATATACCCCTCATGACGGATTTATGGGCTTCCCATTCGCATTGAAGCGAAGCTGTCGAGTTGCCATTGAGCAAAAAGTATTCCACAACCTCCTTTTTCAGGTCTGCAAGCGCAATGGGATCTTCTAAGAGGGAATCGTCCAGTCTCCAAATTTTGGATGTTATAGGGAGGTCAGGCCACTGAACTGAACAAGTGACTGGTGCATGATCAGTCCAGGTTATTTGACCAATCTCACATTGGGTAGTCAGTGATAAGCTGTCAGCATCAGTGAAGATATGATCTATCCTAGTGTAGCAATTGTGAGGGGGTGAATAGTAAGAATAGCCTCTGGTTTGTGGATGTAAGGTCCTCCATGTGTCATGTAGGTGTAGATTGTGGAAAAGTTGCTTTATTGTTTTCAATTTGGACCTAGGAACAGATGAGACTCCTCTAGAGGAGTCCAGCCCTGGATCAAAGGCCAGGTTGAAGTCCCCCCCCAGGAATAAAGTCCCCTTGACCTTGTCTAAGATCAAGTTTGAGATCTTTCTAAAAAAAGTGGTGTGCTCCTGGTTTGGGGCGTAAATGTTCAGCAATGATAGTTGTTGGCCGTATAGTTGACCTATCATAAGAATATAACGTCCCTCGGGGTCTTTATCAACTTGTGCAACCTGGAAGGGGAGAGATCTATGGATCAGGACACCTACCCCTCCCTTCTTATGGGGTCCTGAAGCAAAACTGGTGATGGGATACTGTGGGGTATTCCATTTAGGTTCCTTACCTTTCTGAAAGTGAGTTTCCTGAACCATAAAGATCTGGCTCCCTAATCTAGAAAATTCCCTACATGCTATAGACCGTTTACCAGGACTGTTAAGGCCTTTGACATTGATATTAGTAATTAACAAGTTATGTTCTTGAAATCTGCTCAATTTACCCGCCATGGTTGGGATCCGTGCTAGTGGGGGAGGGGAGGGGGGAAGAAGAAAAAAAAAAAAAGGGGGGGGGGAGGATTAAGGTGATAAGGGGTATATAGGTGAGTGGTGAGGAGGAAAATTTAGATGAGATAGAGCACTCAGAGGTCACTAGAAAGTGGGGGGGTCAGAGGGTAAGAAAAAGAAAGAAAAAAGAAAAAGAAAGAAAGAGGTATGGAAGAAGAACACTTGTTAAGAGTACAAGGAAGAAAATAGAAAGTAAAGACACCTGGAGGGGGTATCTCTCTGTCCGGCTTGTAAAGGGATAGGGTTGATTAATCATTGGTTCCAAAAATCATGTCACTTATAGTAATTTGAAAGGGGGAGAATGATAGACGAGGTTGGAAGGGGAAGGGGGTAAGGGAAAGGGAGGGAGGGCAAAGAGTATAGGGGAAAGAAGGGGGAGATTATGAACAGAAGGAAATAGGTGGTGTTAAGGGAGGGGAGAGTAGAGTGGAGGAGGGCAGGAATCGCCCCTTTCTTCTGTCTATTGTAGGCAGGATTAAAAAACTAGTCCACTGTACCCCCCCCATAATAAGCAGAACAGGCCCTGGAGGGGTCTGGGATGCTCTCAACAAACAAAACTGGTTATACATGCATACTAACAACATTTCAACTGTCATAATAGAATGTAAGAGTCTAGGTTACTGCTAATCAATTTTGATAAGACATTTCGAATCGGCTGGAGCAGTATTGAGCTCCCATTCTTGTATGTTTCTTTACTAGGTTCGAGGGAATAGGGGAGGTGGATAGGAGAGGGAGGGAAAGGGGATGAAGGGAGTAGTTGGGAGGGAAAATGGGATGGGAGGGGAGGAAGGGATGAAAGGTTAGGGGGGAGAGGGGAGGAGGGTGGAAGGGAGAGAGGAGATTGGAGAGGCCTATTTAACTATCTGGTTCATGTTTACAGTAAATCACATTCTACCTCTCAACCCCAGTGTGGAGTGGTGTAGGCCTCAGAGAGGTCCAAATAACCATAACAAATATAACCATTTGAACATATATAAAGATCAAACATTAAGAACAATATTACCAACACTACTGTTGAGGGAACAGAATCAAGAACATATTAAATACATAACAAAAAGCTTTGATGGCACAGCAAATAGTTCTTAGTGCAAAAAAGGATACATATTCTCTTGCAGGGAGGGCCCCGCATTGTCCTGCGAGGGTGTCCAAAAACATAAACTTTGAAGCTCAGGCTTCACTAACAGGCAGGAGTGTGGAGGCAAGTTCAGTCACTTTAAACCTTATTATCTTTCTATTACTCCAACTTTCTTCTATTTCTTTTCTTCTTATGTTTTCCCCTGTTCCCAGATTCTTTCAATATCACTGGGTGGTAAATTCTCGTGCAGAGGAGGTCGGTGGTAATAGGGGGTGTTGTCATAAAGATAAAAAGGGCCTCTTAATTTGATGCAGACTCATGTATAGAGGCTTGACGAAGTCCTTGGTTTTCCGGTAAGCAGGGAGCTGGCCTGCTGACCTCTTTTAGACCAAATGGAAAAGAGAGGTCTTTGCAAAAGGAGTCAAGGTCGTCCCCAGGTCTAAAGGTAGCCGATTTATTGTTGTAGGAGACTATGAGGGATACAGGAAAGCCCCATCTATACTGGATTTTGTGTCTCCTTAAGGCAGTAGTGAGGGGGGCCATTTCTCTCCGTTTTTGTAAAGTAGCTTGAGAGAGGTCAGCAAATAAAGAGATTTCCTCTCCTGCGTGATAGATTGGATGTTTGGCCCTTGCGCAGCGGAGAAGGTCCTCTTTGTCTTTGTATCGCAGGAATTTAACTATGATGTCCCTTGGTGGTGCCTTTGGGGGTGGTTTAGGTCTAATAGCTCTGTGAGCTCTCTCAATGGGAATGTCAACTGCAGCTTGATCATCTTTTATGATTTTAAATAATGCTTGTAAGTAGCCCTCTATGGCAGGGGGGAAAACAGTCTCTGATACTCCTCTTATGCGCAGGTTACTGCGTCTGCACCTATTTTCTAAGTCTTCTAGTTTGTCCGCCAAAATGTTGATCTGGTGGGATTGTTCATTTAGTTGTGTAGTGTTTGTCTGAACATTTTTTTCTGTAGATGCTTGTTTTTCTTCCAAGGTGACTACCCTCTGATCAAGTGCCCCTATGTCCCTGCGGAGGTCTCCAAACAGGCTTCTCATCTCCTGCATGACTTCCTTGATATCCTCTTTTGAGGAAAGATGTGTAATGTCCTTTTTTGTTAGGTACATGTCTGTGGGATTCTCCTCTGATTGCATTTGTAGGGGCCCAAGTGTGGGAGAGGGTGACTTATCTGCTGTAGCCGTTTGTATGTGGGTTTCCACAGATTTGAGGTAGTGGTTAAGGGTTTTATTTGCAGCAGGTTTATCTGATTTATTATTCTTTTTGCAAGGCATCACATTGGTAACAAAGAGCAGTCAGTTCAGGCAGCAAACCATTCAATATCGTTTTTGCAAGATCAGACAGCTGTAGACCTCTGTTTTAATTTTGGATTGTAAGTGTGTGAGAAGCTGTAGGGCAGTATCTTACTAGGATTACTATAGGGGGAATGAGGGTGTCCGGTGGCACTGTATGTGATGCAGCTGAAAGTTGTGCCCCTGTTCTAGGGTTGTGGGTTCTTGGTAGTGAGGGGTGTATTTAGTTTAGGTTGCCGGAATAATATAAGTCCCCAAGGTTAGATTACTTATTTTAAGAGTGAGTTCAAGAATCCCCCTGTCTCAGTATATAAACTTCTCACTATCTCACACCGAGCCTATTATTGCTGTGTCTGGGATAACAAGTCTTCGGTCAGGTGATGCGGGCCCCCGGTGTGATTTCGCTACTAGGGTACTCACTGCTGTGTTAAAGGTTATCTCCTGGGCCTTCCTGACCCATTCCGTCTTGTGAGCGAGCGGAGAAGAAGTGATTGCAGGCGGCCACGTGGGAGCAAGATGGCGACCGGGAGATCCGCGGCTATTTCAGCATGCCCCAATTTGAAGTGATTTGTCCGCCGTCTGGTATTGGAGGCTCTTCACAGTCTTGAGGTGATCCAGGCTGATGGGGAATTTAGGGTATGAGCTGGCGGGGGGATCCAAGAGGTTTTAGCTGGTGATATCGTGTGGTAGCTGTCCGCAGTTAGTCCCCTATACCTCCGGCACTGATAAGTTACTATCACCTTAAATTTGGTTAGGTAGCAGCATTGAAAGGGTTGGGGGAGCTTCAGGAAATCTAGCGGAGGGGATAGGGGGGGATTTAGAAGCTATTACATGCTTTTGGAGCTGATTTTTCCGGGAAGGGAGATAGGAGCTCTAGCAAAAAGCAGCCATCATCCAGCGTGGCTAAGCTCCGCCTAGGGCATTTAATTTTAAACAACTTTCCAATTTACATTTATCACCAATTTTGCTTTGTTCTCTTGGTATTCTTAGTTGAAAGCTAAACCTAGGAAGGCTCATATGATAATTTCTAAGCCCTTGAAGGCCTCCTCTAATCACATGCTTTTGTATTTGCTTTTCACAGCAGGGGAGAGCTAGTTCCTGTAAGCCATATAGATAACATTGTGAGCATGCCTGTGAATTGTGGCAGACACTGCACTAATTGGCTAAAATGAAAGTCAATAGATAATAAATAAAATATCATGTGATCAGGGGGCTGTCAGAAGATGCTTAGATACAAGGTAATCACAGAGGTAAAAAGTATATTAATATAACTGTGTTGGTTATGGAAAACTGGGGAATGGGTAATAAAAGGATTATCTATCTTTTAAAACAACAACAATTCTGGTGTTAACTGTCCCTTTAAGCCTTCAATTCATGTAACACAAAGATATGACCAGTTTATCTCTCACTATGCTGCTGCTCTGTTGAAAATGGCTGTAAAAAACAGAAACAAATTAATACAATTCCCAGGCCCATCTTTTTATCCAACAGCAGCATATGAGGTGTGGTCATATTTAAAATGTTTATTGTTCAGTTTTGGTTAATAACGTTGTGCTGCGTTTACATTGTAAACTTTAGTCAAGAAGGTGAATAGACGATATATTTGCTTATACAATTTTTCAGGTTTGCCAGTTGGATAGGAACAGCTAGTAGTTGACATGGAAGTGTATTTTAAGTGGTGGTCAATGGGGTTTCATCACAAAAGAAGTAAGATGCCATGCCCTGTACATAACCCCAACAGATATGAGTGCATTTGGCCAATAAACATTTCTGCACAAGGTAATTGGCCACCAGGAGGAGACAAAGAAACCCCAGCCAAAGGCTTAAATACTCCTCCCACATCCCTCATCCCCCAGTCACTCTTTGCCTTTCCTACCAGGAGGTTGGCAGAGAAGTGTAAGAAGTTTGTTTTGTCTCTTATGGAGGGTAGTACTCTTCAACATTTTTTTATGTAATCCTATCAGTCTCTCAGTGAGGGCCTGGATGAAAGTTAGAGTCTGGAGATGCAGGCAGAGTCTTTCTGCAAAACCATCCTGACTCATATTAACAGCTCCACAAGCAATCAGGGTTGTCAAACTTTGCTTTGCTGCCTGCTTTCGTCTCTCAAGTCCATGGCGGAGGCACAGCTACTATTCGACACACTTGAAGGGCCATGTTCCTGTTCCATGGCGTAGATTCCGGCAAGATCATTTCATTTTACTTCATCAGAATGTACTGTAACTTATTTGTTTTTCCGTAAGGAACTCTCTTGCAGGACTTATTAAGTATATTTATAGGGCCTCAGTGTGTCTTCTTTGGTATCTTGGAATTGAGGGTTAATATCTCCCGAAGGGGATTATTGAACAGGGGGGTTTTAATCATGTTTGGTATGTGATTCAATCTGCTTATGTGTAGTGTTAACTGGGCTCTTGGCTTAGAACATAAAGGCCTTTGGAAGTGACATGACTTTATGGTTGGGCGTGCTTTTTTTGGACTGTACGGTTCACCTTGTGATTGGATGTGTTTACGTTCTGATCTTCCATTTCCGCATTCCTGACCATTTGGCGACTGAAAATTTAGAGTCTGCTTGTGTCTGGTTCTAGGAGGTGGTGAGTGCCCCAGCCATTGTGGGTGTCATGTGCCGTTTAAGTTTTTTTTCTTAATCCATATATTATATTCTCTATCTTGTTATGGAGGATTCTGATGCTGAGACTGTTCAAATGTCAGATTCAGATTCCTCGACTTCTGAAGAATGCGAATTGGCTCCATTGACACAGGTCAATCAGTTATGTTTAATATGCCGTATTAGAGCGCCCTGTTCCTCGGGCTCAGGGTCTCAGAGGTCTGCTGAGCCATCCGTCTCTGGGGTTTCTGTCCTCCAAGAAGCGAGTTCCCTACCGCTCCCTACTACTACTCATGTGGGTAACCCAGATTATGTTTATTCCTCTTTACAGGGTGGCTTGTACCCCCGGAGGTTGCAGCTCGTTTTCGCTTTCACATATTTTTGGCAATTATACGTCTGCAAAGTCCAGACATTTATTTGCATTTGTGTTCGTGCCCAATCGTCCCAGGTCTACCGGCCTTGGGTGGGCCTATACAGTTCACTGTGGGAGTAGCTGTCCCTGAGTGTTGTGCCTTTTGTTACAGAATAGCACGTCTTTGCGTTTTACTCAGACACGTTTTTGAGTTATTAGAGTATCCTATGCTTAAAGGATATGGAAATCTGCAGTCTTCTACTTCGAATGGCTCACCTCATTAGACATGAGGGGATGACGTAATTTCCAAATTGTGTGATTATGGAGATCTTTCCCAGTTTTTGTTGGAAGATCGGGGTTCCGTTTTGCTGGTCCTGCAGGTATGCCTGCTTTCTTCCCGGGTGTTAACCTACGGGTTGCCTTATATTTCTTTTATCCGGTTATGTGCTTCCTTCGGGAACTGCTGGGATCGATTCTCTCTGGTTGCTTTTTCAGAAGTTTATTAAGGGATACGTTAGTCCTAGGTTTGTCTGTTTTACCTTCCACTTTGAGGGAGGATTTAGCCAACTTCACAGTTATGACCCCAGCTGCGGCACCCGAGCCAACAGAAAATGACTGTGCCATTTTTCCATTGTTTGAGCCTGGGGTGTTTTTGGTCCCCTGGTTTCAGACCTGCCGATGCTTGGGCTTGCCCGGCTGGAGGTGGTCCTGAGATCCGTTGTTCTCTCGGATCATGGGGGCGCATTGGTCCTCATTGAGGTTCTGGGCTCTCCTTTAATTTTGTGACCTATTTGTAGGTCTGACGGTTTTGGTTGCCTAGAGTGTGCCTTCTGTAGTGGAGGTTTAGCACTCTACATTTTGGTAGCTGCTTCTAGCAAGTATTTCTTCTGTGTCATACTGAGGAGGGCTGTGTGTTCTTGACTCAGGTATGTACCTTTGTCTGGGTTTGCTACATGTAATTTTGCCTGAATCCCACATGGTTCTGAATTCAGATGCTGTTCTCCTTTTTCAGTTCCTCCTAGGCACTGCTTGACTTGCTGCCTTTGAAATCAGCTACGGTTGTTTGCGCCTTGAGTGCTAGCTAGATGTTCCATTCCTTGCAAGAGTTTGGGAGAACCTTTTCTCTGTTCTGCTACCAGTTCTAAACCTTGTGGTTTCTATTTGGATTAGGCGTTGCCTCCCCTTGTTGTCAGGACCCATTTAGGTCTTGTGAGCTTGGTTTGATGGGGGTTTTTCCTTTTATGGAGTTTGTGGTAACCGTTCGGTTTCCATTTGGTTCTTCCTTGCCTTATTCCTTTGGGAGTTTTGGTGGGGGTTCCCTTCTCTAGTAAAGGGTGTGTGGTGGGGGACCAACTTTTGGGCGTCGGTGTCTCCCGGAGGACTGTTGGCTCAGTTGTGTCTGATGTTGCAGTTTCTAGCCAGGCTTCTGGGCTATCTGCGGGTCAGTGTCCTTGGGGCCTTTTCCCTTTTTGTTTTCTCGGCTTCAGACGAAGCAGGTTTTTTTTTGGGTAGTTTCAGGCCTGGTGCCCTCAGAATGGGCTGCCTATTGTACCCTCCCATTTTGGCTTTCAGTGTCCTCTATAGCTTGGGTATTGTTTTCCCAAAAGTAATGAATGCAGCTGTGGACTCTTTCCATTTAGGAAGAAAAACATAAATTTTGCTTACCTGACAATTTTCTTTATTTCCGATGGAAAGAGTCCACAGCTCCCCACCCGTCTTTTTTTATGTGGGTCGTCTTTGTTTTTTATTCTTCTGGCACCTTTTCAGCCAGATGTTTCTTCTTCTGTTCCTTGTTGCTCGGCAGAATGACTGGGGGATGAGGGAAGTGGGAGGAGTATTTAAGCCTTTGGCTGCGATGTCTTTGCCTCCTCCTGGTGGCCAGGTTCTTATTTTCCAAAAGTAATGAATTCTTATTGAATTGAAAATTTCTAAAATTATTTTTCTACAAAAAATCTACAAAGACTACAACACAATAAATCATAATTTGTGACAACCCTCTATATTAAAGGGAAATGAAACCCAAAATAGAATACCATAGGAATGTAAGAATGTTGATAAGAAAAATAAATTGGAAACCTTTTTAAAATTATAAGTTCTGCCTGAATCACAAAATAAATGTTTTGGTTTTAATATCCCTTTAAAATTAACAATGAAATACTCACTATATTAAAGAGAAATAAAACCCAACATTATTCTTGCATGATTCAGATTGAAAGTAACAGTTGAAAAAAAAATAAAAAATGTATTAATACGTATAATATGTTCTCTTGATATACTTTGTTGAAATCAGATAGGTAGGCTCAGGAGTGTGCATCTGTCTGGAACACTATATGGCAGCAGTTTTGCAAGAATGCTTTTTAAAGAGTATTAACCCCTTCATTTCCCGGGCATTTCAGAAAAGAACTTGCACAAAAAAACATAGAATTTTTAGCAGTTTTGCTATCACTCCATTTAAACAGAAATAGAGCCTTGTTTTTTTCAAAACTATATATATATTTTTTAAGTAGATAAACCAAGGTATTGATCTAGGCCCATTTTGGTATATTTCATACTACTATTTCCCCGCCAAATGCGATCATATTAAAAAAAAAAAAATTGTTAACTTATTCACAAACTTTGGGTTCCTTATTGAAATTATTTACATACTACTTGTGCAATCATAGCACAAATGGATGTAAAAGCTTCTCTGGGATCCCCTTTGTTCAGAAATAGCAGACATGTATGGCTTTGCAATTGGTTTATGGTAATTAGAAGGCTGCTTACTGCAGCTGCGCACTACTATGCCCAGCAGTGAAGGGGTTAATCCGGTTGCTTGTAAGACTAATTTGAGCTTTAGTGTAGAGATAACCCTCCCACTTGACACCTCCCTCCCTCATCCTTTCAAAACAGCTCTCTTCCCTCCCTCACTCCCCCAACCGGTCACCCACATCTTAGGTACTGGCAGACAATCTGCAAATATGCAAAACTCAAGGCTTTTTATATTATAAAAAAAAAATCTGCAGTGTGGGAACCCCTACTTACCCCCAAACTCCCTGATCCTTCCCAAACACCTCTCTAACCCTTCCCCCATCTAACTATGCCCGCTATCTTAGGTACTGGCATCAGTCTGTCAGTACCTATAAAATGTCATTTTTTTCCCTTTAGTGTAGTGGTCCTTTCCCACAATCATTAGTTAGGGACCCCCCACACCCCACCCACCTTTTTCTGTAGTGTAGTGCCCCTTACCTCCCTCTCCTTTTTTTCTTGTTTAGGCTCCTCCCCTTCCACTTCTGGACCGCCCACCCACCTCCTGGATTCCCTCCCACATCTCCCGCTGGCTCCAGCAGATGATCATTACACAGAGTTTCACTGCTACGATCTGGCATCTGCCCTCATATGGAATCAGAGCACCAATCATGCTCCGGTTCCATATGCTGGCTGATGCCTGGAGCTCAGGAACTCCAAAGCACCGTACAACATATATATTAGTCCATTTAGGATAAGGGGTTAAATGGTAGCACAAAGTTTTCTCAAGACATGTGCATGCTACCTACCCAGATGTGTCCATCAATGAAGATTACCATGAGAATGAAACAACTTTGATAATAGATGAAAATTAAAGGGATTTTTTTTAATTGTTTGCTTTAGCTGAATCATAAAATAAATAAATACATTTGGATTTCTTGTCCTATAACAGAACCTGCTTTCCTTGATGCATCAATACCCTGTCCCTAGACTTCCCCTTAAATTAACACTTACTACACTGCCATACCACTAAGGAAGCCGCAGAAAATAAATTGCCCACAAAAAGGAAAAATAAAGAATATCTATTTCTTTAAGAAAGTATCTCTATGCAATTATCTCTTGCAATAATGATATACAGTATATACTGTGTATATATATATATATATATATATATATATATATATATATATATATATATATATATAGGGAAAAAAAATACAGTATACATTTATATCACAAAAAAACAGTTAGTGGGGATATAAGTAGCTAAGGACAGGACCCCAGCAAATTTAGTAGCTGATGGGAGTCCCAGTGCAGGTGGCTTAAATCATTACTATTGAATACTAAGAGACAAGAAAGTAAGCCTATATCTGCAACCTCTTATTAAGCTAATCAAATACAAAATGAAGGCACCTATCCTACACTGGTATAACACAATGAGGGATACACATACGCCTAGATTTAGAGTTTTGTCGGTAAAGACACGCGTAGCTAAGGCTGCTTTTCTTCCCAATGCACCCTTAAGACAACGCTGGTATTTAGAGTTGTCTGAGGGGCTGCGTTAGGCTCCAAAAAGGGTGCATTGAGCCTAATTTACCGCCACTTCAACCCTCAATACCAGCGCTGCTTATGGTAGCGGTAAGCAGCTAAAACGTGCTCGTGCACGATATCCCCATAGGAAACAATGGTGCAGTTTGGGCTGAAAAAAAAACTAAAAACCGCAAAAAAGCAGGGTTCAGCTCCTAACGCAGCCCCATTGTTTCCTATGGGGAAACACTTTCTAAGTCTGCACCTAACACCCTAACATGAACCCCGAGTCTAAACACCCCTAACCTTATACTTATTAACCCCTAATCTGCCGCCCCCGCTATCGCTGACACCTGCATTATATTATTAACCCCTAATCTGCCACTCCGTACACCGCCGCAAACTACATTATACCTGTATACCCCTAATCTGCTGCCTCTAACATCGCTGACCCCTATATTATATTTATTAACCCCTAATCTGCCCCCCCAACGTCGCCGCTACCTTACCTACACTTATTAACCCCTAATCTGCCGACCGGACCTCACCACTACTCTAATAAATGTATTAACCCCTAATCCGCTGCACTCCCGTCTTGCAAACCCTATAATAAATAGTATTAAATCCTAATCTGCCCTCTGTAACATCGCCGCCCCCTAACTTCAAGTATTAACCCCTAATCTGCGGACCAGACCTCACTGCTACTATAATAAATGTATTAACCCCTAAAGCTAAGTCTAACCCTAACCCTAACACCCCCTAAATTAAATATAATTTTAATCTAACAAAATAAATTAAATATTATTAACTAAAGTATTCCTATTTAAATCTAAATACTTACCTGTAAAATAAACCCTAATATAGCTACAATATAACGAATAATTATATTGTAGCTATTTTAGGATTTATATTTATTTTACAGGCAACTTTGTATTTATTTTAACTAGGAACAATAGCTATTAAATAGTTATTTACTATTTAATAGCTACCTAGTTAAAATAATTACAAAATTACCTGTAAAATAAATCCTAACCTGTTACAATTAAACCTAACACTACACTATCAATAAATTAATTAAATCAATTAACTACAATTACCTACAATTAAATAAACTAAACTAAATTAAAAAAAAACACTAAATTACAAAAAATAAAAAAAGATTACAAGAATTTTAAGCTAATTACACCTACTCTACGCCCCCTAATAAAATAACAAAGCCCCCCAAAATAATAAAGGTCCCTACCCTATTCTAAATTTAAAAGTAACCAGCTCTTTTACCAGCCCTTAAAAGGGCTTTTTGCGGGGCATGCCCCAAAGTAAACAGCTCTTTTGCCTATAAAAAAAAAAAAGCACAACACCACCCCCCAACATTACAACCCACCCCTAATGAAGGTTCCTTTAAGTGACGTCATCCAAGATAGCATCCCTTGAATTCCGATTGGCTGATAGGATTCTATCAGCCAATCGGAATTAAGGTAGGAAAAATCTGATTGGCTGATTGAATCAGCCAATCAGATTCACGTTCAATCGGATTGACTGATCCAATCAGCCAAATTGAGCTTGCATGCTATTGGCTGTTCTGATCATCCAATAGAATACGAGCTCAATCTGATTGGCTGATTGGATCAGCCAATCCGATTGAACTTGAATCTGATTGGCTGATTCAATCAGCCAATCAGATTTTTCCTACCTTAATTCCGATTGGCTGATAGAATCCTATCAGCCAATAGGAATTCGAGGGACGCCATCTTGGATGACGTCGCTTAAAGGAACCTTCATTCGTAGGTAGTCATCGGAAGGAAGAGGATGTTCCGCGCCGGAGGTCTTGAAGATGGAGCCACTCCTCGTTGGATGGATGAAGATAGAAGATGCCACTTGGATGAAGATGTCTGCCGGTTCGGATGTCCTCTTCTGCCCGGATAGGATGAAGACTTCTGCCGCTCCGGATGTCCTCTTTTGGTCCATCGGTGCCAGCTGGGTGAACACGACCCAAGGTAGGGAGATCTTCAGGGGGTAGTGTTAGGTTTATTTAAGGGGGGTTTGGTTTAGAGTAGGGGTATGTGGGTGGTGGGTTGTAATGTTCGGGGTTGGTATTGTGATTTTTTTTACAGGCAAAAGAGCTGTTTACTTTGGGGCATGCCCCGCAAAAAGCCCTTTTAAGGGCTGGTAAAAGAGCTGGTTACTTCTTAATTTAGAATAGGGTAGGGACCTTTATTATTTTGGGGGGCTTTGTTATTTTATTAGGGGCTTAGAGTAGGTGTAATTAGCTTAAAATTCTTGTAATCTTTTTTTATTTTTTGTAATTTAGTGTTTGTTTTTTTTGTAATTTAGTTTAGTTTATTTAATTGTAGGTAATTGTAGTTAATTGATTTAATTCATTTATTGATAGTGTAGTGTTAGGTTTAATTGTAACTTAGGTTAGGATTTATTTTACAGGTAATTTTCGTAATTACTTTAACTAGGTAGCTATTAAATAGTAAATAACTATTTAATAGCTATTGTACCTAGTTAAAATAAAAACAAAGTTGCCTGTAAAATAAATATAAATTCTAAAATAGCTACAATATAATTATTTGTTATATTGTAGCTATATTAGGGTTTATTTTACAGGTAAGTACTTAGATTTAAATAGGAATACTTTAGTTAATAATTTTTAATTTATTTTGTTAGATTAAAATTATATTTAATTTAGGGGGGTGTTAGGGTTAGGGTTAGACTTAGCTTTAGGGGTTAATACATTTATTATAGTAGCGGCGAGGTTCGGTCGGCAGATTAGGGGTTAATACTTGAAGTTAGGTGGCGGCGATGTTAGGGAGGGCAGATTAGGGGTTAATACTATTTATTATAGGGTTTGCGAGGCCGGAGTGCAGCGGTTTAGGGGTTAATAACTTTATTAGAGTAGCGGCGAGGCGCTGAACCGCAATCTGGAAATGTATATAACTTAAGACCTTTGCATTAATTTATATTTAGTTGGTGTAGAGAATACCAATATTAAATCTTATATGAGGTGTGATGGTAAAATAAAATAAAATAATATAATAATCTTCTATCTTTTAGTTGGGGTAAAGAATACCAATAATAAGTTCAAGGTGTGATGATAAAATAAATTAGTATAATAATCTTCTATCTTTTCAGTGGTAATATAATGTGTGCTGCGTAGAAAGCTACTTAGTGAAAGTGTTAATGAAAGTGTTAATCTTTTAGTTAGGGTAGACAATACCAATAATATGAGGTTCAGGTATGATGATAAAATAAAATAGTATAATAATCTTCTATCTTTTCAGTGATAATATAATGTGTGATGCGTGGAAAGCTGCTTAGTGAAAGTGTTAATGAAAGTTAAAACATGCTCATTTCTCCTTGTTTATGTAAGGAAAAAAAAAATTAAATCGTAGGTGTGAAATTAGTGTTAGAAGTGTTTAAAGTGACTCTATGCCACCAGGTAGATCTTTTGTGTATATAGTATACGTGCAGTATGGATGATAATTGTTGTAGTGAAAAGTAGGGGTGCAAAAAAAATAAAATAAATATAAATAAATATATAGTTAAATATATTTGTGATTAAATTAGTACTGGGAACTAGGGATCCTCACAAATTTTTGATTTTAGGTAAAAAATATGGATCCTAATTAAAAATGAGAAAAACAGGGATAGTATACAGATTAGTGTTATAATGTTAATTTATATACGGCTAGATTTGGAGTTTTGCGTTAGATGGGGTGCTAACGCTACGCGTGGTTTATGTCTAAAGCACAGCGTTTTTTGATGCGGGTATTTAGAGTTGAAAAAAACCCATCTAACGATACTCCTAACGCGTGTATTTCACACGCGGAATCCCGCCCGCGTTAGACAGTCTCCCATAGAGATCAATGGAAAAACAAACAAACACGCTTTTTTCATCTAACACTCGATCTCGCGAGAAATACGCACAGCTCGGTCATATGACGTATACCACATCATGCACAACAATAACACGCCGCAAATGTCACAACAACAATCAATAAACAAAGCACATAAGCATTACACATTCAGAAGCGGGGGGAATTTATTACTATAAAATACAGGGAATACGCATATTTTGTTTAAGATGCGGAAATACGGAAAATAACAACAAGGAAAAAAAAAACACAATCATACACTAGCAAAATACTCGCATTCAATATTACTATATATTAGGACAAACATACATATCCAACACTTCACTAATACCACACCATCGCTAATTCACATTTAAACATAATACTATTGGACAATGTTATAGAAAACGAGCACTATGACATCATCGCATTCTACACATTCCACAAATACTAACTCCAAATGAGCATGCACAAATTCACACACCTAATACACATTGCACAAATAATAATTACTAATAAAGCACACCTGAACAAAATTTACAACGCAAACCGGTACATCATTAAACATTTACACAGGGTATATAAGCACCACACAAGCATGGCTTCTTTCACTGTGTTGCTGGTGGGTTTTTGGAGATTGGAGCTTAGAGATTTGGTGCATTATTGTGAGTCAGTTAGTGTTATCGTGAGTGTGGTAGTGTGAGTTAGAGAGAGTTAGTGGTAGTGTGAGTTAGAGAGAGTTAGTGGTAGTGTGAGTTAGAGAGAGTTAGTGGTAGTGTGAGTTAGAGAGTTAGTGGTAGTGTGAGTTAGAGAGGTAGTGGTAGTGTGAGTTAGAGAGGTAGTGGTAGTGTGAGTTAGAGAGGTAGTGGTAGTGTGAGTTAGAGAGGTAGTGGTAGTGTGAGTTAGAGAGGTAGTGGTAGTGTGAGTTAGAGAGTTAGTGGTAGTGTGAGTTAGTGAGCGACAGTTGGTTTGGGTGGGTGTGCGAGTGCTTTTTCTGTGTTTTTACACGCAAACACATTCAATACATACATACACTTATCAATAACACTACATACACTCCATACCCCATACCCTCTCATACTACACTCCATACCCCATTCCTTGTAGTCCCATTCCCTTTCATCCCATTTACTCTTATCCCATACCCCATCCCCATCCCCTAGTTACATTTAGTTTACATATCCTCCTTTTAGTCTTCTTCATTTGGTTTATTTAAATACTCCTTACCCTCTTTTATTTATATCCCTTTCACACTTTCTGCACTTTTTTTGGTCTTTTTAGTTCTTTATTTTGACCCCCTTTCATTTGATCACACTCACTTTTTGTTTGCTTATTTGGGGTTTAGTTTAGGGAAGAGATGGAGGGCAGGCAGGGGAGAGGTAGAGGGGGAGGAGAGGGAGGGGGAGAGGAACAGGGCAGGAAGGGGGGCAGGAAGCGGGGGTGGAAGCGGTGGGTGGACCCAGCCACTTGGTTCAAGATGAACAAGTGGCTGGGCCCAGTGGCGGAGAGAGTAGGGCTTCACAGTCCGGGAAACAGAGGGCATCGTCACAGGGGAAGGCCAAGGCGACTAGGGAGGCGAGGTTTTCGATGGAGGAGAAGGAGGCCCTCGTAGAAGCCTATATGGCCAGGTATAGGAGGCTGCAGCATCAGAAGACCACCCCGACTGAGAAGAGGAAGCTCTGGCATGAGATAAGGAATGCAATCAATGCAGTGGGTGGCCGGAACAGAGATATGGACTCTATTAAACATCGCTACCGGGACTGCAAGATGGATCTTAAAAAAAAGTTAAGCCGGGAGGCCCGACATGCCACAGGAACCGGTGGCGGCCCTGCACTGGAAATCGATTACTGCCGATGGGAGGAAATGTTGCGTCCCAGCATCTCCGAGGTGGATATAGTCGTATCGGAGGAATTGATACCGGGAACCTGCCATTCTCATCTGACGGTAAGCTCATTTAAGAATAAATTAACATACAAATGTATTTCAAGGGACACTATACGCAAACCTTTCCTTTCATGATTAAGGTAGAGAATACAATTTTAAACAACATTCCAATTTACTTATATTACCTAATTTGATTCATTCTTTAGATATATTTAATGAAGAAATAGCCATGCACACGGTGAACCAATCACAGGAGCAGCTTCTAAGCATATCTAGATATGCTTTTCATCAAAGAATATCCAGAGAATGAAGCAAATTAGATAAGAAAAGTACATTAGAAAGTTGATTATAATTGTATGCTTCTAAATCATGAAAGATAAAACATTGGGTTTCATGTCCCTTTAAGAATCAGATAAATGCTATTACGTTGTTTACACGCATTCACAATTACTTTGCGGTTACATCAGTATCTAGGCTATAGGTTAGGTGTGCATTTAAACAGACTGAAAACAAACGCTAAAACATTCAGATTGACCAGAGATATCACAAACACGGTTTAGAAAATGCAAAAATCGTATTGATTGTTAGATTTCAAAGTGGATTAATGAGACTGCATTTGTAATTGTATCGTTAGCTAAGTAATTTAAAGCTTTAGTTTGAAATATGCTAATATATACATTTATTTCTTTTTCAAATATACAGAGTCTGGGGAGGAGGCAGCACAGCAACTACAGGCTCCTCCTTTCCCCCGGGATGAGAGTGGTGGGGATGAATCTCCACCTCGGAGGGAAGAGGCCCCCCTTGATGAAGAGGCCCCCCTTGACGAAGAGGCCCCCCTTGACGAAGAGGCCCCCCAAGCAGAGGAAGTGGCCGCGGAAGCAGAGGCCCCTCAAGGACCAGCAGGCCGCCGTGCACCAGCAGGCCACCGTGCACAGGCACCCCGCCATGCACAACAAGAAGAAATAGCGGAGGTGCGGGTTCTACTAGACTACATTGACCAGATGCGTAACTCCCGGATCCAAAATATAGAAGGCAGAACTAGAATTCTTGAAGGGCAAAACAAAATCATTGATGGCAAAACCCAAATCATACACCTCCTTACTTGAATAGAAGAAGGCCAAAACAGAGCCTTTCGACTCCAACAAGAGATGTTTAATTTCTTCCAGGAGGCGCATGCTGGTCTGCCTCCTGCTGGGCCTCCTGCTCCTGGGCCGCCTCCTGCTCCTGGGCTGCCATCTGCTGGTCCTCCTGCTGCTGGGCCTCCTGCCGGGCCATCTTCTCCTGCCGGGCCATCTTCTCCTGCCGGCCCATCTTCTCCTGCCGGGCCATCTTCTCCTGCCGGCCCATCTTCTCCTGTCGGGCCATCTTCTCCTGTCGGGCCATATTCTCCTGTCAGGCCATCTCCTCCTGCCGGGCCATCTCCTCCTGCCGGGCCATCTCCTCCTCCTCACCTTGGTCGTCCCAGTACTCTTCCTTCCACTCTTCCCACAACATCTCCAATGAGAACTCGTCGGAGTCGGCAGTTGACCCTCCCAGAGCCTCAGCCCCATGGGAAGAGGGGAAGGAAGAGGAAGTAAGTATTTGTTTTCATGTTTAATTATTTTTTATTTAATGTGTAATGGATAGGTATGTGATGATGTGGTTTTCATACAATTGTGGACCACACTCTGTATATAATCTGCTTCTATGGGACCGGGTCCATGGAGGCAGATTGTTTGCAGAGTGTGGGTTATAAGTGTGTGAAAACCACATCACATACCTATCCTTGTTCATGATATTGATTGGTTTCTGTGATGTGATGTCCAAACTGTTTCCCGAATCGCAAACAAAATTACCATTACAATTATCCATGATGGCATATTACTGTTTGAATGCCAATAACACAGCTTAAAGGGACAGTCAGAACATTATTGATTACAAAGAAAACACTGTATTACGCATTATCAAGTTTGAAACAACAAAACATGGAGAAATACGTGTGACTTATGTGCTTACCCTTGTATCTATGCCTATGAAAAATGACCACTTATTTGTTGTTCTGACATAACAACATTTTACACAATCAATGATCAATACATGGTAAATATGCTGTATGAGCTCAAGGTTTTATATATACAAATGCTATCCAAATTCCCTCTAGTGGTCAAATTGCATTCTGATTACATGCACTCTTCAAGCTCTAAGAAATGAGCACACGAACCTCATAGGTTTAGCTAGCAAATCAAAATAAACACAGAAAAATGATTAATTGGTAAGAAAATTTGATATCATTGATATTACAAAATTTACTTTTTTAAGAATGCAAAACATTATTTATTTTCTAGACTTTCCCTTTAACAAAATTACATATGCTAACATATAAGATTTGGTGATTGTTGGTATATCTACATGTACTTGTTCAAACAAGAAATATTGAAAAAAGATTTATATTGACGTGTTAAATAAAGTCTATTTTCTTAAAGAGAGATTGTGTTATTTTTTTTTTGAAAGACATTTGTTTTAACAATGAAAATGGTTTAAAGTCCTTTTAGGAGTGAAAATAATTAAATATGCTAACAATAGTATATTTGTAGATTAACCAATGTGGAACTCATACATGATACAAAAATCAGCATTTGCATTAAAGGGACAGTATACTATCTTTTTCACAGAACTGCATGTAATAGACACTACTAGAAACAACAAGATTAACATATACTGATATCAAAATAAATATTAAAAAGCTTTAAACACTTTCAACGAAAATCGGGTTATCTCTATTGAAAAGATAGATAGAACACCCATTACAACCGTAAAACAAGACAATACCCCATCATTAACATATGAAAAGACCCTTTAACTTTGAGGCTTGGCGAGGAGTCTGAAAATTACTTCAATTTTATTTGAACAGAAGCAAAAGTAGACATGTATTTGGTAAACAATGGACTATATAACTAGAGACCAAATACAATATTTTTGCTTTTAAGGTGAGTGTCTAATGAACCTTTAATAAAATATACGACGAAATTACATTTAGAAGAAGTCGGCATCATATATTTAGCATATGATAAAGATAAATGCATATTAATTACTTTATTCTAATACAATAGCGCATATTTATGAATGACATATCTTTAACATTAAACACAACAGTCATTTTTCATAAAAAGGAACATATTGTTGACAAACATATTAAACAAGATGGACTATAGAGATTTGCACTTGCCTCGAAATGTCTTATGCATGAAAACATTTTGCTTGCGTTCGTTTATTCAACCAGGCATCCATCAAAACAGAATGTGGTGGTCTTTATCAGCTATGGGTCAACAATGTAACATGATGCATACAATCCATATTCGCCATGGTTTTAAACTTGTCTTCTCATTCACAAACGTCTGTAACCTGCACAAACAAATATTGCGGGACTACATAATACAATCAGATGTTTTTTTACACCTTTGCATGTGACGTCTTAATTAACATGGTGCTTCCTTGATCACGTAAGAACGCAATCCAATAAAAGGCGCATTCTTGATCACATAAGAACGAAATCCAATAAAAGGCGCATTCTTGATCACGTAAGAACGCAATCCAATAAAAGGTGCATTCTTGATCACGTAAGAACGCAATCCAATAAAAGGCGCATCCTTTATCGCGTAAAAACGTCAGTCAATACAAGGAATCATTGGACAGCCTGGCAGGTGACGTCTTAAGCAACATGGCGCATCCGAGATCGCTGAAAAACTGCAGCCAATACAAGGACTCAGTTGACAGCTTGGCATATCAATAAGAAACGTATTTATATTTTAGTAACTAGTATGTGTCTAGATTGCTATCTAGGAATGTCACGATAGATAACGAAATACTGTGATCTATAAAATATAATACATTATCGAAAATAAGGAGATATTTCATTAGAAGCAGAGGATTTATAACTAAACTATTTATCAAGCAGCATTTTGTTATTAAAAATTAAATCAATATTGGTTACACGATTATGTACGACATTGCAATTTGAAATATATTGTTACAATAAATGTAAATATTTGGATTTTTGTGTTTCCTGTCCCTTTAAAAGAAAATTAATGCTAGGAGATGCATTAGTAAAATAGGGATGTGTTAGATATTATATGTTAAAGGGACAGTCAACCACAGAAATTGAATTATAAAAAATATAGATAATCCCTTTATTACACATTACTCATTTTTGAACAACAAACACAGTTATATATTAATATACATTTTACTTCTGTTATTATCTTGTATCAAGCTTCTGATGACTGCACCATTATTTAGGTTCTTTTGACAGACATGCAGTTTAGCCAATCAATGCTCACTCCTAGGTCACTTTACGTGCATGATCTCAATGTTATCTATATGAAACATGTGAACTAATGCCTTATAGTAGTCAATATTTTTAAAACATTAGAGGCAGTCTTCAAGGTCGAAGAACTTAGCATATGAACCTCCTCTGTTTACCTTTCAAATAACTATAACAAGAGAACAAAGCTAAATGTTGAATAAAAGCTAATTAGGAAGTTGGTTACACTCGCATGCCCTATTTAAATCATGAATCATCTTTTCGGACTTGACTGTCCCTTTAACTATAGCTATGGTGTATATCTTTAACATTTAAAAGATACACATGAGAAATACATATGCCATTGATGTTTTAAGATATGTTTAGATTGTTTTGGAATAACAATAATGACACATGTATTGATCAAACGTGTCATTTATTCAAGTTGAAATATGGTCAGCCTACCTATAGCCATATATGGGAGGAGAAGTATTTTTTACAAATATTTTGAAAAACATATTCCTCATCTAAAATATGCGCATTACACACAGAGATTGATTTGGTTACACTACTACAATAAGATAGAATTGAAAATGAAATACATGTGCTGTCAACATTACAATAACATTGTTTATTAAAAAGATTATATGTCCTTGTTCATGTAAAAAGGACAAAAACGCTTTAGAAATGGAAATCCATTCATTAACAATTGTGCTCAGCATCACTTAAAGGGAATTGATTTTTTTATTTTAAAAAGAGGATACACAGAGACAATACTATTTCAATAAAATGAACACTTTACAGGGATTATATCATTGTATCAATCCTCAGATCATTTGTTAAAGGTGCATCAATTCACGCAGAGTTTATAAATACACACATGGATGTGAAATTTGCAATATACATATATATACACAAATAAAAATCTATATATACATATATAAAATAATTACTATGCTAATCATAATCATGCAATGATAAAGCTTGACGAAAAATATATAAAGACAAATAATAAAATTAAATTGGAGATGATAATCTTAAAGTCATTTACAATTGTATTTCATATATGATTCAGGAAACACCATTATTTTTGCTAAGGTCCCTTTAAGGATCAACCAGATAAAATAGAGATTTCAATCAATGACATGAATAAAGAGGACAAAGAATCGTGGAATGGAATGACATGTCTTTTATTAGTATGTCAAAAAACATCAACAACATTTATAAATAATATTTTAAATATCAGGAAAATTGGAGCCATATGACAAGGTAACAGAGTGCATCACAGTCCATGAAGAGAGTTGCCAAGTGCCAGCATAGCCCCATTGGAGCTATATGACAAGGTAACAGAGTGCATCACAGTCCATGAAGAGAGTAGCCAAGGGCCAGCATAGCCACATTGGAGCCATATGACAAGGTAACAGAGTGCATCACAGTCCATGAAGAGAGTTGCCAAGGGCCAGCATAGCCCCATTGGAGCCATATGACAAGGTAACAGAGTGCATCGCAGTCCATGAAGAGAGTTGCCAAGGGCCAGCATAGCCCCATTGGAGCCAAATGACAAGGTAACAGAGTGCATCACAGTCCATGAAGAGAGTTGCCAAGGGCCAGCATAGCCCCATTGGAGCCATATGACAAGGTAACAGAATGCATCACAGTCCATGAAGAGAGTAGCCAAGGGCCAGCATAGCCCCATTGGAGCCATATGACAAGGTAACAGAGTGCATCACAGTCCATGAAGAGAGTTGCCAAGGGCCAGCATAGCCACATTGGAGCCATATGACAAGGTAACAGAGTGCATCACAGTCCATGAAGAGAGTTGACAAGGGCCAGCATAGCCCCCTTGGAGCCACATGACAAGGTAACAGAGTGCATCACAGTCCATGAAGAGAGTTGCCAAGGGCCAGCATAGCCCCATTGGAGCCATATGACAAGGTAACAGAGTGCATCACATTCCATGAAGAGAGTAGCCAAGGGCCAGCATAGCCCCATTGGAGCCATATGACAAGGTAACAGAGTGCATCACAGTCCATGAAGAGAGTTGCCAAGGGCCAGCATAGCCCCATTGGAGCCATATGACAAGGTAACAGAGTGCATCACAGTCCATGAAGAGAGTAGCCAAGGGCCAGCATAGCCACATTGGAGCCATATGACAAGGTAACAGAGTGCATCACAGTCCATGAAGAGAGTAGCCAAGGGCCAGCATAGCCCCATTGGAGCCATATGACAAGGTAACAGAGTGCATCACAGTCCATGAAGAGAGTTGCCAAGGGCCAGCATAGCCCCATTGGAGTCATATGACAAGGTAACAGAGTGCATCACAGTCCATGAAGAGAGTTGCCAAGGGCCAGCATAGCCCCATTGGAGCCATATGACAAGGTAACAGAGTGCATCACAGTCCATGAAGAGAGTTGCCAAGGGCCAGCATAGCCACATTGGAGCCATATGACAAGGTAACAGAGTGCATCACATTCCATGAAGAGAGTTGCCAAGGGCCAGCATAGCCCCATTGGAGCCATATGAAAAGGTAACAGAGTGCATCACAGTCCATGAAGAGAGTTGCCAAGGGCCAGCATAGCCACATTGGAGCCATATGACAAGGTAACAGAGTGCATCACAGTCCATGAAGAGAGTAGCCAAGGGCCAGCATAGCCACATTGGAGCCATATGACAAGGTAACAGAGTGCATCACAGTCCATGAAAAGAGTTGCCAAGGGCCAGCATAGCCACATTGGAGCCATATGACAAGGTAACAGAGTGCATCACAGTCCATGAAGAGAGTTGCCAAGGGCCAGCATAGCCCCATTGGAGCCATATGACAAGGTAACAGAGTGCATCACAGTCCATGAAGAGAGTTGCCAAGGGCCAGCATAGCCCCATTGGACCCATATGACAAGGTAAAAGAGTGCAACAGGCACAACAATAATAAAAAAAGGCCAAATGGCAACCATAATAAACAACATCAACATGTGGACGGAGGATTCTTATCTGCGCCCTTGGAGCATCTCCAGATCCTCCACTTACTGGTCATCCCCTTCATCGTCCTGTACCTGTCCAGCTACAGATTCAAGCATAGAATTCCACATATGATGAACATGTAGCTGGGCCTGCATGGTGTCGCTCATCCCTCTCAGGACAGCTGCGTTCCTCAACACGGCCTTCTCTACGCGGGCTAGAGCTTCTAGCATGAGCCATGTTGAGTCACAGCCTAAAATAAAGAAAAAATAAAATATTAATGATAATTACACAACAGAACAAAAAATAAGCAACGATACATTGTCATCATAAAGACAAATCATTCTTTAATTTAATTTGTTGACATTGATTATTTACACATGAAATATGTTATTCAGACAGACCTAAACCATTAAAGGGACTTTTTACTCCAACATGTTGTCCCCTTTAATTGGTTTTTGATGATCCACTTTTACAGCTTGAGTGTCTAAAATCTTATAAAAGGATTTACATTGTACTTACATTAGCAATTTAAATATTTTAGTTATACTGTGGTAGGCACACCTATCCTTAAACATTTAGGCATTTAGGACAAGCTGTGTAAACATAGCAACCAGAAGAAAATACATTCCCACTGGGTTATACAAGAGATAATGTATGAACATTTGTACATAAATTGTTGGATCCAAGTAGTGGTGATTGGTATATGTAGTGATATCAAATTAAAGGGACACTAAACCAAAATATTTTAGTTACTGATTCAGATAGAGCATGACATTAAAAAGAATTATTAATTTACTCCTATTCTTTAAATGTTAGAATTCTCTAGCTATATTTTAAATGCAAGAATGTAAGTTTATAGGGCAGCCCATTTTTGGTTATCAACTTTGGTTGTCCCTGTTGATTGATGGATACATTCATCCAACAATAAAGAAATGATTGGGATGTAATCCCTGGAATGAAATGCTATGTAGCACTCTCTGCCCAGACTGGGGTAGAGCCACTGATACCTTTTAAAATTTAACTTTTATTTTTCACTTTAAAAAGAATGGGTGGACACAAACAAATTAAAATATCTCTATCTCTAAATGGCTGGTGTAAAATATTTCTGGTTATTGTCAAATTATTCAAGTGACCGGCTAATTCTCTAATACTTTTATATGTAGTTTTGTTAGATCAATCGGTACTCCGTTGTATTAGTCAAATAAGGTTGATCAGAGCCTTGTAATGGGTATTTATTATATTTAGATAAAGCCGTAACTGGCGAAACGCGTCAGGGGGTTGTGTGGGACGATGGGGTCCCACTAAAGTGTTATATGTGTGTTTTAACTTAATCTATCTCAAATAGCGAAAATTTGAATAAGTAATGGGAATTATATTAGACAGTGCGTGAATGCATGTTGGCGTTTAATTGTTAAACCTGATAAGAACCGGAATAGAATTTATGGGTAACTTTATTTAAACAAATAACCCAAGTGCATCCTCACTAGTGTCAAAAAGGGACTTGGCTAATCAGAGGTATCGGTTGCCAATAGATTTATAACCGAACTAGACTCCGTAGTAGTGACAGATTGCCATACTCAGCTGTAGTGAAAACAGTGTAGAGCGGCAGTCAGGGAATTATCGTAAATATTATCATAAGTAATTCATAAGGACATAGTACCGGGTTGTTGGTAAAGACTCACATAGTAGCATAACTAATAGTTACGGTAAAAAAGTATTGAGTGAAATCGAACTCAGAGGTGAACTTTAATTATAAGGACAACCAATATCTGAGTCCCTAGCAAGGAACCAGAGTTAGAGTGTTGCAATATTGTGAACTTATAATAACACTTCATAATTACACAATACGTGTGGTATAAGAGTAACAACAAAAAATACAGCTTTTATTACAAGGACAACCAATGTCTGAATTCCTAGCAAAGAACCAAAGTTAGAGTGTTGCAACATTGTGCACTCATAATAACACTGCAGAACTACATAATACGTGTGGTATACAAATAATACAGCAACCTAGTCACCCCACAAATAAGGGTAACCTCAAAGACAATATTGTTAACAGGGGGGCTCATATAGTATATCATTAAATAAAGAAATATATGTATACAGGCAGTATTATTTAACAAATTACTTAACAGTGTCGGAATAAGCATATGTAATACATACACACGATTACTGTATTATCAAGTAGGAAGAAACATAACAAATCTAGACTATATGATCACAGAATTTATATAGCCACCTTAGTAATACACCCAATACAAAAAACTAAATTACCATTAAATGGAATAAAATCTCAAGGTGGATGCTGCAACTACAAATAAAAACAGTCTCTGAGTGCCTGGGAAGGAATGAGACAGATATATATATAATATAGCCCACCACCCATAAGAATAAGGGTAACTATAGAAAGAAACATTGTGAACAGTGGGTCTTAGGAAGAAAACTATCAGTATTAAAAATTCATGCACACTGGTGTTTTTATTGAATTAAGTATCTAAAAATATATATAAGAAATACAAGCAATATAAATACGGGATCACTTTATTTCCAAGGAGTGAGAAAAATAACAGATCTCAATTGTTTGGTCACAGAATTCATTATAAAATATAAGTGGAATATACAAAAATAACTCTGAATATAAGTGATACCCAAACCAGGGCACCTGTACACCAACATAATAAAGCAAAGTAAATTTCAAAATACTTAACCACTACCGAGATCTATGTACAAACGTGAATAAAACTTGACAATCCCTGCTGTCACTCAGGCTTAATTCCAACCAATTTTACACCAATACAAGCCTCAAAAAATATATGAGACATCTAAATATAATAAATACCCATTACAAGGCTCTGATCAACCTTATTTGACTAATACAACGGAGTACCGATTGATCTAACAAAACTACATATAAAAGTATTAGAGAATTAGCCGGTCACTTGAATAATTTGACAATAACCAGAAATATTTTACACCAGCCATTTAGAGATAGAGATATTTTAATTTGTTTGTGTCCACCCATTCTTTTTAAAGTGAAAAATAAAAGTTAAATTTTAAAAGGTATCAGTGGCTCTACCCCAGTCTGGGCAGAGAGTGCTACATAGCATTTCTTTCCAGGGATTACATCCCAATCTTTCTGCAAGTTCAGTATTAGATGCTAGCACCACTCCTCAAAGGAATATAAAATACAGATACTAAAATTAAATACAATATCTTAAATAATTGAAACTAGTGAGGAGCTTGCCTATATAGTGCCCTTGTTATCCTTGTGTGTCGAATAAAGAAATGATGTCCAGATTTTGTTTTAATAAAAAATAATTAGAGGCATTTCTTTGTTTCAATAAAGATAGCAAGAGAATGAAGAATAATTGATAAGAGTAGTAAATTTGATATTTGATTAACATTGCATGCTCTATTTGAATCACAATAGAAACAATTTGAATTCAGTGTACCTTTAAGTCTCTTATAATGTTGATTTTTAATGATACTTACAGCTGTGCCTGGGAAGGACAATCCAACACCCAGGACAATGAAGGTTGAGACAGGGGGGAGGGATGGGATTGGGTTGGGGAGGGATGGGATTGGGTTGTGGAGTGATGGGATTGGGTTGGGGAGGGATGGGCTGCTGCTCTGGGGTAGCCCGCACAGCTGGGGAGTGGTGAGTTGGGGGCTGGGCAGCTGGGGTAGCTGTACGGGCCAAAAGACGGGGAGAGCGGCGAAGGGGGATGAAGGGGTGTTTTTTGGGAGGGATAGGATAGGACAAATGGGAAGGGCCAGGAGGGTCTGTGGTCTGTGGAGGGGCAGGGGGCTGGGCAGGGGGCTGGGCAGGGGACTGGGCAGGGGGCTGGGCAGGGGACTGGGCAGGGGACTGGGCAGGGGGCTGGGCAGGGGACTGGGACTGGGCAGGGGATTGGGCAGGGGATTGGGCCGGGGCGGAACAATGATGACCAGAAGAGGAGGATCGACTTGAAATAAATAATAAAAATATATTAACATCTTATACATCATGAAATCAAATCAACGCATTTCAACTTGATTATGTTTGCAATATACTTAGAAGTGTGTTTGAATTTCTAAACAATGATGACATGAGGATATGGTATGCATATAGGCACTCAGATGAATAGCAATGACTGTCTGTACAATTATAAAATTATTATTGTGGTTTGGCCTGGAATATGCATGTGACATCGTGATGGCATGAATTAGAAATCCAAAGATTTTAAATAATCCAAGCATATCTTCATGCTGCCTGATATATAAAGGAGGCAGTAGTGTATTTGAACAGACCAATAATATTCCTTTTTAAAGTGCAAAAGCTGTAGACTTTGAATGTCTTCAATAAAATGATTTCCAATAAAGAAACATGTTGGATACATGTTAGATATATTTCACATACCATCAGACTTCAAGGGAGCCTCTTCCTCCTCCGTCCCACATGTTAAATCAATCTCTGTAAAACATAACATGTTGTGTACACGTTAAGATCAGATATTATAACATATGTTACTGTTGCTCAAAGACACACATCAATGTTGCATTAAAGATATACACACCCAAAGTTATGATTTACATCATTTTGATGGAGCATACAAATGACATTAGATTTGTTATTCTCAATTATTCAGATTCTCGATTTATTGTTTGTATTAATTTTAAAATCATAAAAGCATAGTACATTGAACATTTAAGATTTCTCATGTGTGTATCACTTGATGATTGTTGTCAAAATTGAACATGGAAACAAACATATGCTATACATCTTCTGAATAAGAAAGGTGTAGACTAAGAAAATTTTAATTCTTAATCTTTCAATATTAAAATAAAATTAATATATAATCAGAGGAGTAAATTATATGTTTGTTTCAAATGTTATGCTTCATCAGAATCATGAAATCAAGAGAATAGAGAGACGCACTCACTGAGACAGAACAATAGCTAGAAAAACTTCCGTGCTTGTCCACAAGGCCAGTGCCACTCGGGGTGCAGTCTCTTTTTGCACACTATGCCTTTTCACAGAGAAAAAATATCCTGTAGCATATCAGTCTGATCCTGCCCAATGACAGTCCAGCACCGAAATACCAGGCAATTCTTCTCTGAACAAGACAAACAACAAACCCCAGACGTACGTTTCGGCCTCTCTTGGGCCTCGTCAGTGAGGTGCAGTTGCATATCTCTAGGGCATGTGTGCAAGGAGTCCAACGTCTGGTTTCCCCCTTTTACTCTTAGGGAGACCTAAGAGTAATTTACATAAAATCAAGAGAATAGAGAGACGCACTCACTGAGACAGAACAATAGCTAGAAAAACTTCCGTGCTTGTCCACAAGGCCAGTGCCACTCAGGGTGCAGTCTCTTTTTGCACACTATGCCTTTTCACAGAGAAAAAATATCCTGTAGCATATCAGTCTGATCCTGCCCAATGACAGTCCAGCACCGAAATACCAGGCAATTCTTCTCTGAACAAGACAAACAACAAACCCCAGACGTACGTTTCGGCCTCTCTTGGGCCTCGTCAGTGAGGTGCAGTTGCATATCTCTAGGGCATGTGTGCAAGGAGTCCAACGTCTGGTTTCCCCTTTTACTCTTAGGGAGACCTAAGAGTAATTTACATAAAATCAAGAGAATAGAGAGACGCACTCACTGAGACAGAACAATAGCTAGAAAAACTTCCGTGCTTGTCCACAAGGCCAGTGCCACTCAGGGTGCAGTCTCTTTTTGCACACTATGCCTTTTCACAGAGAAAAAATATCCTGTAGCATATCAGTCTGATCCTGCCCAATGACAGTCCAGCACCGAAATACCAGGCAATTCTTCTCTGAACAAGACAAACAACAAACCCCAGACGTACGTTTCGGCCTCTCTTGGGCCTCGTCAGTGAGGTGCAGTTGCATATCTCTAGGGCATGTGTGCAAGGAGTCCAACGTCTGGTTTCCCCCTTTTACTCTTAGGGAGACCTAAGAGTAATTTACATAAAATCAAGAGAATAGAGAGACGCACTCACTGAGACAGAACAATAGCTAGAAAAACTTCCGTGCTTGTCCACAAGGCCAGTGCCACTCAGGGTGCAGTCTCTTTTTGCACACTATGCCTTTTCACAGAGAAAAAATATCCTGTAGCATATCAGTCTGATCCTGCCCAATGACAGTCCAGCACCGAAATACCAGGCAATTCTTCTCTGAACAAGACAAACAACAAACCCCAGACGTACGTTTCGGCCTCTCTTGGGCCTCGTCAGTGAGGTGCAGTTGCATATCTCTAGGGCATGTGTGCAAGGAGTCCAACGTCTGGTTTCCCCCTTTTACTCTTAGGGAGACCTAAGAGTAATTTACATAAAATCAAGAGAATAGAGAGACGCACTCACTGAGACAGAACAATAGCTAGAAAAACTTCCGTGCTTGTCCACAAGGCCAGTGCCACTCAGGGTGCAGTCTCTTTTTGCACACTATGCCTTTTCACAGAGAAAAAATATCCTGTAGCATATCAGTCTGATCCTGCCCAATGACAGTCCAGCACCGAAATACCAGGCAATTCTTCTCTGAACAAGACAAACAACAAACCCCAGACGTACGTTTCGGCCTCTCTTGGGCCTCGTCAGTGAGGTGCAGTTGCATATCTCTAGGGCATGTGTGCAAGGAGTCCAACGTCTGGTTTCCCCCTTTTACTCTTAGGGAGACCTAAGAGTAATTTACATAAAATCAAGAGAATAGAGAGACGCACTCACTGAGACAGAACAATAGCTAGAAAAACTTCCGTGCTTGTCCACAAGGCCAGTGCCACTCAGGGTGCAGTCTCTTTTTGCACACTATGCCTTTTCACAGAGAAAAAATATCCTGTAGCATATCAGTCTGATCCTGCCCAATGACAGTCCAGCACCGAAATACCAGGCAATTCTTCTCTGAACAAGACAAACAACAAACCCCAGACGTACGTTTCGGCCTCTCTTGGGCCTCGTCAGTGAGGTGCAGTTGCATATCTCTAGGGCATGTGTGCAAGGAGTCCAACGTCTGGTTTCCCCCTTTTACTCTTAGGGAGACCTAAGAGTAATTTACATAAAATCAAGAGAATAGAGAGACGCACTCACTGAGACAGAACAATAGCTAGAAAAACTTCCGTGCTTGTCCACAAGGCCAGTGCCACTCAGGGTGCAGTCTCTTTTTGCACACTATGCCTTTTCACAGAGAAAAAATATCCTGTAGCATATCAGTCTGATCCTGCCCAATGACAGTCCAGCACCGAAATACCAGGCAATTCTTCTCTGAACAAGACAAACAACAAACCCCAGACGTACGTTTCGGCCTCTCTTGGGCCTCGTCAGTGAGGTGCAGTTGCATATCTCTAGGGCATGTGTGCAAGGAGTCCAACGTCTGGTTTCCCCCTTTTACTCTTAGGGAGACCTAAGAGTAATTTACATAAAATCAAGAGAATAGAGAGACGCACTCACTGAGACAGAACAATAGCTAGAAAAACTTCTGTGCTTGTCCACAAGGCCAGTGCCACTCAGGGTGCAGTCTCTTTTTGCACACTATGCCTTTTCACAGAGAAAAAATATCCTGTAGCATATCAGTCTGATCCTGCCCAATGACAGTCCAGCACCGAAATACCAGGCAATTCTTCTCTGAACAAGACAAACAACAAACCCCAGACGTACGTTTCGGCCTCTCTTGGGCCTCGTCAGTGAGGTGCAGTTGCATATCTCTAGGGCATGTGTGCAAGGAGTCCAATGTCTGGTTTCCCCCTTTTACTCTTAGGGAGACCTAAGAGTAATTTACATAAAATCAAGAGAATAGAGAGACGCACTCACTGAGACAGAACAATAGCTAGAAAAACTTCCGTGCTTGTCCACAAGGCCAGTGCCACTCAGGGTGCAGTCTCTTTTTGCACACTATGCCTTTTCACAGAGAAAAAATATCCTGTAGCATATCAGTCTGATCCTGCCCAATGACAGTCCAGCACCGAAATACCAGGCAATTCTTCTCTGAACAAAACAAACAACAAACCCCAGACGTACGTTTCGGCCTCTCTTGGGCCTCGTCAGTGAGGTGCAGTTGCATATCTCTAGGGCATGTGTGCAAGGAGTCCAACGTCTGGTTTCCCCCTTTTACTCTTAGGGAGACCTAAGAGTAATTTACATAAAATCAAGAGAATAGAGAGACGCACTCACTGAGACAGAACAATAGCTAGAAAAACTTCCGTGCTTGTCCACAAGGCCAGTGCCACTCAGGGTGCAGTCTCTTTTTGCACACTATGCCTTTTCACAGAGAAAAAATATCCTGTAGCATATCAGTCTGATCCTGCCCAATGACAGTCCAGCACCGAAATACCAGGCAATTCTTCTCTGAACAAGACAAACAACAAACCCCAGACGTACGTTTCGGCCTCTCTTGGGCCTCGTCAGTGAGGTGCAGTTGCATATCTCTAGGGCATGTGTGCAAGGAGTCCAACGTCTGGTTTCCCCCTTTTTTACTCTTAGGGAGACCTAAGAGTAATTTACATAAAATCAAGAGAATAGAGAGACGCACTCACTGAGACAGAACAATAGCTAGAAAAACTTCCGTGCTTGTCCACAAGGCCAGTGCCACTCAGGGTGCAGTCTCTTTTTGCACACTATGCCTTTTCACAGAGAAAAAATATCCTGTAGCATATCAGTCTGATCCTGCCCAATGACAGTCCAGCACCGAAATACCAGGCAATTCTTCTCTGAACAAGACAAACAACAAACCCCAGACGTACGTTTCGGCCTCTCTTGGGCCTCGTCAGTGAGGTGCAGTTGCATATCTCTAGGGCATGTGTGCAAGGAGTCCAACGTCTGGTTTCCCCCTTTTTTTACTCTTAGGGAGACCTAAGAGTAATTTACATAAAATCAAGAGAATAGAGAGACGCACTCACTGAGACAGAACAATTGCTAGAAAAACTTCCGTGCTTGTCCACAAGGCCAGTGCCACTCAGGGTGCAGTCTCTTTTTGCACACTATGCCTTTTCACAGAGAAAAAATATCCTGTAGCATATCAGTCTGATCCTGCCCAATGACAGTCCAGCACCGAAATACCAGGCAATTCTTCTCTGAACAAGACAAACAACAAACCCCAGACGTACGTTTCGGCCTCTCTTGGGCCTCGTCAGTGAGGTGCAGTTGCATATCTCTAGGGCATGTGTGCATGGAGTCCAACGTCTGGTTTCCCCCTTTTTACTCTTAGGGAGACCTAAGAGTAATTTACATAAAATCAAGAGAATAGAGAGACGCACTCACTGAGACAGAACAATAGCTAGAAAAACTTCCGTGCTTGTCCACAAGGCCAGTGCCACTCAGGGTGCAGTCTCTTTTTGCACACTATGCCTTTTCACAGAGAAAAAATATCCTGTAGCATATCAGTCTGATCCTGCCCAATGACAGTCCAGCACCGAAATACCAGGCAATTCTTCTCTGAACAAGACAAACAACAAACCCCAGACGTACGTTTCGGCCTCTCTTGGGCCTCGTCAGTGAGGTGCAGTTGCATATCTCTAGGGCATGTGTGCAAGGAGTCCAATGTCTGGTTTCCCCCTTTTTACTCTTAGGGAGACCTAAGAGTAATTTACATAAAATCAAGAGAATAGAGAGACGCACTCACTGAGACAGAACAATAGCTAGAAAAACTTCCGTGCTTGTCCACAAGGCCAGTGCCACTCAGGGTGCAGTCTCTTTTTGCACACTATGCCTTTTCACAGAGAAAAAATATCCTGTAGCATATCAGTCTGATCCTGCCCAATGACAGTCCAGCACCGAAATACCAGGCAATTCTTCTCTGAACAAGACAAACAACAAACCCCAGACGTACGTTTCGGCCTCTCTTGGGCCTCGTCAGTGAGGTGCAGTTGCATATCTCTAGGGCATGTGTGCAAGGAGTCCAACGTCTGGTTTCCCCCTTTTTACTCTTAGGGAGACCAACTGCACCTCACTGACGAGGCCCAAGAGAGGCCGAAACGTACGTCTGGGGTTTGTTCTTTGTCTTGTTCAGAGAAGAATTGCCTGGTATTTCGGTGCTGGACTGTCATTGGGCAGGATCAGACTGATATGCTACAGGATATTTTTTCTCTGTGAAAAGGCATAGTGTGCAAAAAGAGACTGCACCCTGAGTGGCACTGGCCTTGTGGACAAGCACGGAAGTTTTTCTAGCTATTGTTCTGTCTCAGTGAGTGCGTCTCTCTATTCTCTTCATCAGAATCATGCTCATAATATTGATTACCAATACACCTTCAATGACATATAAATGAGTCAATGGACTTACCAGAAGACCGCAAAGGCAGCTCTGCGTCGGTGCTGGATCCCTCTGGGCTCCCCACAACAACTCTCTCTATGAATGATATAGATATATATTAGTGAACACATTTGGGATAGCACTAAATCACATCTGTATCGATTTCTAAGAATAATCAACTTGAAAATGTGAAGAATAGAGCAGTCATTAGAATAAAAAATGCTTGACTGAATCAAGGGGATTCTGTAAAAAATGATGTATTTAACATATGTTTAATTTCTGACTATATTAGACATCAAACTCATCTCATACGATGCTATTGCATATCTAAATATACCCATTGATCAATGTTCTGAAAAGAATACACACAAACCAAATTTTGAATAACAGCTGTTGACAAATATAAACAAAGACATGTGGCACATCGAGCCATTTGTGCAATGTACAGTAATCTGGCTTAAGACACAACACATATTGATCACAATACCAAACCAAATTGATTTGTACAAATATGTAATCATGGTGCTGTTAGAGTATGCTTATATCTAGAAAGTAACTCAAACAGTGAATATGGGAATTATATATAAATATTGTTTAATCCAAAGAATGTAAGGATTAATGAATCTATTGTTTATCAAAGGGACACTGACATGATTTATTTCAATCAGTGATTTCACTGTTCAAACTGTTACAAATGATTTAACATTGACTCCTATTATAATTTTAATTTTGCTACATTTTAATCTTAAAGGCAGATAAGCAATATTGGATTCAATAAATATTGTTTGTTGAAGGTATCCACCAATCATCAATAAAAACCCAGGTTGGTCAACCAAAATGGAGATGCAGATAAACGTACATTCTTGATTTTAAAATACATTTATCAATAGAATATTTAAAATATGATTATAGTATTATATTTAAATGTTGATTAATATTGCATGCTCTATCTGAATGACCACAGTAATAATTTTAGCTCCTTGTCCCTTTAATATAAAAAAATATTGATTTGACAATGTTGCTGTTAATGAATTCTCTACTCCATATGTTGATGTAATGAATGGGATGGAGCATGCAATTACAATCTAATATGTTAGTTAAGGATATCCTAGAATTTTTTTAATTATCCTCTTAAAGGGACATGAAGCTCAAAATGTGTAAATGTATACTTTTTGAAACTATGTACTACTGTTATCTGAACACATGATTTTAACTTTTGACCAAATGCCAATTTATGCATAAAAAAACAGCCGGATAATACCAGTAATGCATTGTTTAACCTAAACCAAAATCAATATGTTTTTAGAAGAACTAAAACAATAGACTGAACCAATGTAGCTCATAAAATGTTTAAACCAAAAAATAAAATCAAGTTTCCAAATCATTCAATGTAAAATTTAGTTGGTATGTCCCTTAAATGACGTGATCAATTTCAAAAATTGAATCTATATTTTTAAAATCAAAACATATGCAAAAGTGTGTGAATTTTGTCAAAATGTATCCAAATAAGATTAAGCAATACACAGGGGAAGAATATAAATTGAACATTCAAAGAATCTTACATTAAAATGAAGATATCAAGAATAGATGGGATATCTTAAATTCTAAAATAAATCAGATTAGTATTACAATGTAATCCTATGTTTTGTTTTTTTGTATTCTTATTTGTAAATATTTTGCAAATCCATTTTGTGGATACATATAAATATTGAACAATGTGGATTTTGTATGTAATGTTCTGTCCATGTTTCTAAGACAAATGTCAATTAAAATGAGACATACCATACTGTAGCAAGCCCTGGCTTGAGGTTCCAGCACCAACATCACTATCTGTAATATATTAAATGAGGATTGGATATCATTAATACAAATCATGCCATGTTTAAAATCTTTACATTATTACCAAATTTATTAAAAACTATTAATCTTTTGGTAGTCCCATGAGTTAATTGTTTCATCAATTAAATTCATGATAAATATATCCTGTACTCTTATTTTCAATCAGTTGTGTTGTTTACTGTAGCTTTAATTATTTTTTGGTGTTATTTCATTCTCATCAATTGATGGACATATGTTATTATTTATTTTGATTCTGCTATTCTTTTTTTTATTATGTATAATATTGAAAATAAGAATACTGTATTCTTCACATATATAATAATTCACATTTCATTTTGACCAACATGTGTAAAGCAATGCCACTTACAGCAAACCCATGTTAACATGTATGCGCAATTCTAATTTTCGGAATCATTGCGCAATGATTCCAAGCGGAATTACGCATCCGTCATTTGACCAACATGTGTAAAGCAATGCCACTTACAGCAAACCCATGTTAAAGTGTATGCGCAATTCTAATTTTCGGGATCATTGCGCAATGATTCCAAGCGGAATTACGCATCCGTCATTTGACCAACATGTGTAAAGCAATGCCACTTACAGCAAACCCATGTTAACGTGTATGCGCAATTCTAATTTTCGGAATCATTGCGCAATGATTCCAAGCAGAATTACGCATCCGTCATTTGACCAACATGTGTAAAGCAATGCCACTTACAGCAAACCCATGTTAACGTGTATGCGCAATTCTAATTTTCGGGATCATTGCGCAATGATTCCAAGCGGAATTACGCATCCGTCATTTGACCAACATGTGTAAAGCAATGCCACTTACAGCAAACCCATGTTAACGTGTATGCGCAATTCTAATTTTCGGAATCATTGCGCAATGATTCCAAGTGGAATTACGCATCCGTCATTTGACCAACATGTGTAAAGCAATGACACTTAAAGGAAACCCATGTTAACGTGTATGCGCAATTCTAATTTTCGGGATCATTGCGCAATGATTCCAAGCGGAATTACGCATCCGTCATTTGACCAACATGTGTAAAGCAATGCCACTTACAGCAAACCCATGTTAACGTGTATGCGCAATTCTAATTTTCGGGATCATTGCGCAATGATTCCAAGCGGAATTACGCATCCGTCATTTGACCAACATGTGTAAAGCAATGCCACTTACAGCAAACCCATGTTAAATTTTATGCGCAATTCAATTTTCGCTCTGTGACGCATATTCTGTAGAGCGCAAGAAACATCATTCCTATTTCATGTGTCACTAATCTAAAATCAGATATCTAAACATCATATGTAGCGTATGTTGTGAGATCTATATAGGTTTAGTATCTGACTATATACACATTTCTTAAAAATCTAATCAAAATAATATATTATATGAAGTTGGATAGTTACCTGGTTCAGATTCTCTTTCATCTCCTCCCAGGCCACCGGACAGAGAAGCAGCTGCCCTGGCCCCCGAGTCAGGACTTTCGGATCCAGCAGCTGGGAGGGAAGAAGAGGAGGCCGAGGATGGCGAGGATCTAAATCTTTTGGGGACCCGGAGAGTGAGGAGCTGGCATAAAGTGACCTCATAAGGGAGTAGGTAGAGTTTCCGCAGGGCCTTTCTTTGGCCCCCTCTTTTACGGGCTTGTACCCACTCCCTTATGAGTTCGACTTTTTTTGTCAATCGCAACCTCATATCTCCGAATCTCCGCATGATCTGATCCTGGCTCCTCTGGACGTCACAGACCAATTGAACTGCATGATAGACTCCCAGAGGGCCTTCTTAACAGGTGCATCTGTCAACCTCCTCTTGTTCCCAAACAGCTGGGGATAAAAGTCCTTGACGGTGTGGACCAGTGCAGCACTCTCCTGCTTAGTAAACCTGGGAGGTTTCATGCCTGCTGGGTTGTAGAATATATAATATATAATACTAATATATACTGCCTGCAGGCATTAGAGAACTGACAAAGATGGCAACGTGTAATGGACTTTTATATGGTGAAGTGAACATGAGATGCACCATGGGATATGTTATCTGTACATCTGATTGGATAAAAGTTTGAAATAATGTTAGAATGTCTGTGAGACCATCCTGACTCAAGTTGTGTTTGTGTGATGAACTCTGATTGGCCGTTCCTTAATGTTTCATATCTTAGCAACTTCCATACACATACCTCCTGGTGGTGCTGTTACTTCATTTTTCATGTAGACTTATTTGTAACTCATGGGCCTGTCATGTGGATATGTGTGACGCAGATTTAATATCCGTGATCCATTAAATATTAATGTTTAAATTCTCTTGAAAATCTAATACTGTCACATTATTAAATGTTGTAGACATTTCTCGATTTAATAACGGTCTGTTTCTTTAATACAAATATGTTGGATTAATACACATTTAATATTGTATGTCTTTATTGTTCATAAAATCAATTTTGTGATTTATTGTGAAGTATTGACATTGCTCTATTAAATGTATTTATAATGCACATTGATTGTGTGCTATTGCGTGACATTAGACTCTAATGTTTAAAGATGCAAATCTGGTGTTTCAAGATCCGTTTCCCACGCAACATTTCTGAATCTTCAAATTCAGGTTATAATGTCAGTAACTTGGATAATCTGTTTATAGATGTTAAACTACAGGTTTGTTTGTTTGTTTGTTTGTTTGTTATTAGTAAATACACCTCGAGCTTGTATTTGTCTGAACTGCTCATAGGTTATTGTGCAATGGCGTCTTTATTTTTAAATAGACATTACAACCAAACAATTGTATCAAATGATCTGTAGAGATAAAAAATTGTTTAGACTTTAAAATGTAACTCAATTTATCTTTGTATTTAGATATCCTCAACAGAAGAAATTTAAATGCACATGGTTGAGCCAATCACATAAGGCATCTCTGTGCATCCAACAATCTTCATCTACTGAGCCTATCTCGATATGCTTTTCAAGCAAAGTATGTCAAGATAAGAGAAGTAAATACACTCTTTAAATCTCTTAAAGGGACACTGTCCAGGAAAATTTTGCGTTAGTGATTCAGATTGAGCATGAAATGTTAAGCAACTTTATAATTTCATCCGATTCTCAAATGTAAAGAATTATCTTGTTATCTTTCTTTGCAAATCAAAATTGATATTTTATATTACGGACACATTTTTGCCAAAAACCTGGTTTGTCCTTGATGATTGTTGGATAAATTAATCCACCCAAAAAAAAAAAGTTCTGTCCAGAGTACTGAAGCAAATAAATTATCAATTTAATGCCTTATTTTTAAACTAATGATAGCAACATCACTAGGAACATTGATAATATGAGTCAATTATAAAGTTGCTTAAAATTGAATACTCGTTCAGAATGTCTAAATAACTTTTATTTTTACTGTCTCCCTTTAAGTATATTTTGAGTTCATGTCCCTTTAAGGAGACATTTCACAATAATGCTTGAAATATCATAAACCTAGGCCCCTTCCTTTGGCAAAATTAGTATAACATATGAGTAAAGCATATTTAGACTAACTTCTGGATTTTTTTACACACTGAATGAAATATATATTGTAATGGATGTATTTCGCAGTCTTCAGCTTAGAGGGACATTAAGCTATATGTTATTTATGCATTTTGGTTAAGATTATAATATTTGAACAACTTAATATGTTTTGTTATTCGATCATTAGATTTTAATTATATATATATTCTTGGATTAAATACATATCTACATAGGCTATTTTGATGCTGATTGTTGGTTGCACATAGATGCCTTATGTCATTGTCTAAGATATGTGTATTGATGTATCTTTTTCTAAGTATATTTAAAGACTGAATGTAATTCAATAGTACTTTATAAATATGTTAAAATTCTTTTATGATTGTTTAAAATTCAATACACAATATATTTTGAGAATGTCCCTTTAAGGACCAAAACATTCGGAATGTTGATTTAACATTGTCAAAAGAAACTAAAGGGGAATGAAAATTATATATAGATATGTGATGTCTAACCCAAGAGGTAATATTTAAAAAACTACATAATATTAATAACTATAGTTACATGACCCTTTAAATGAATCCACTAGAACATAAAATCTATTAACATGGCATCCAATAACTAGCTTGTGCAAAATATGAAGTTAACTGACCTACCATTTTTCTATTTAAACATTATAAATTTTTAAAAATAATGTTTTTAGATACCTAAGGAAGATACAAGATCTTAAAAAATAAATTTTACATTCAACAACACTGTCACTTTAATGTAAGTGAACCACTTCCCCTTCTTAAAAGTGAAACAAATAAATTAATGTCAAATTCTGACTACATATCCGAAAATATTTAACATTAACATCTAAAAATTACACAATAAAAGCATCGATGGATTTCACTCCCCAATTAATTTTAAAAAGATAGTTGACTTTAATATTCTCTGAATCAGTGGATTTTCTAAAATTAATGCTATACATGATGCCTAATTTGATCTTATGCATGTGCTTGTCAAATAGCCAACTACCAGTCATGGGAGTCAAATTGTTTTTTATTGACAGATTATATGGATATTTATTATAATCTGTTCAAAAGAGGGTATTTAATAATAAAATGTTGATTATTACCATTTAAAATAAAAAAGTTCTTTTAACAAAAACAAAATAAAAAAATTCCTGGAAGTCATCAGATGAGAATCTGAAAAAAAAATGTTTTACTAACTTAATACACACGTTGTAAAATATTCATAAAATACATTTACAATCATCTTGTGTTTATGCTCTAACTTTGTGCAACATTTTATCAAGATATTTATGAATTAAATATTTGGATTAAAAACCAAAAATAAACCATACACCATTATATTGTGTAATAAAAATTACATTTAAATATCAGCATTTCTAATTATACATAATAATGTATATCACATTTAAATAATAAATATATATGTATGCTGAACATAAATGTAATATTTCATATCCATTCAAATACCTCTATATCAACTATAATATGTATTCCTTTGTCTGATTGTGATACCTAATGTATGTAAGCTACAAATATTCTACATTCTTCCTGTGATTTTTAACTATCATGCATTGGTAAACCAACCTGGATAATGCATGGTCTTTGAAAGTCAATTCTGGAGAAAACAGTTGATCTTCAATAGGTGTCTTATTCATCATTTCAAAAATAGAGGACTGAAATACCATCTAAGAAATGAAAAATTAATCTAAGTGTCTGATTGTGATACCTAAATATCTAATTATGAACAAAGTATGACTAATGTATGTAAGCTACAAATATTCTACATTCTTCCTGTGATTTTTAACTATCATGCATTGGTAAACCAACCTGGATAATGCATGGTCTTTGAAAGTCAATTCTGGAGAAAACAGTTGATCTTCAATAGGTGTCTTATTCATCATTTCAAAAATAGAGGTCTGAAATACCATCTAAGAAATGAAAAATTAATCTAAGTGTCTGATTGTGATACCTAAATATCTAATTATGAACAAAGTATGACTAATGTATGTAAGCTACAAATATTCTACATTCTTCCTGTGATTTTTAACTATCATGCATTGGTAAACCAACCTGGATAATGCATGGTCTTTGAAAGTCAATTCTGGAGAAAACAGTTGATCTTCAATAGGTGTCTTATTCATCATTTCAAAAATAGAGGACTGAAATACCATCTAAGAAATGAAAAATTAATCTAAGTGTCTGATTGTGATACCTAAATATCTAATTATGAACAAAGTATGACTAATGTATGCAAGCTACAAATATTCTACATTCTTCCTGTGATTTTTAACTATCATGCATTGGTAAACCAACCTGGATAATGCATGGTCTTTGAAAGTCAATTCTGGAGAAAACAGTTGATCTTCAATAGGTGTCTTATTCATCATTTCAAAAATAGAGCACTGAAATACCATCTAAGAAATGAAAAATTAATCTAAGCGTCTGATTGTCATACCTAAATATCTAATTATGAACAAAGTATGACTAATGTATGTAAGCTACAAATATTCTACATTCTTCATGTGATTTTTAACTATCATGCATTGGTAAACCAACCTGGATAATGCATGGTCTTTGAAAGTCAATTCTGGAGAAAACAGTTGATCTTCAATAGGTGTCTTATTCATCATTTCAAAAATAGAGGACTGAAATACCATCTAAAAATTGAAAAATAATCTAAGTGTCTCCAATAGGATGCCTCCACAGCCTTATTCTATCAAATAGTTGGCACTTACCATGTGAACATGTCTTTGTATGGTTTTCAAGGTCAGCAGATTTTAAAGATAATGCCAGACATGATCCCATTGGTATTCTTCAATTTCAATCTTGTCTTTTTCCACTGTCAGTCTGGGAATTCTTCACTGTCATTCTTTGAATTCTTCCCTTTCAGTCTTTACATGAAGTCATCTCCCTAATGGCATAAAAGGTTTTTACAAAATTATTACTACAAATGTGTGAATCAGTTCTGTACCCCTCTCTCACCCCCCATTTCTGAATCAATTTCTGTCACTAGCTTAATAAGCGTGTGTAGCATCTTGTGTTATGTTCTATCAATCAAGTGTGAAGATGAGTCATATTGAGCATAACGAACCTCTAATGTGTGACTTTGAACCATAGTCATGCTAGAGGATAGTTATGCTAGAGGATCCCTTTCTGAGTATTTTCATTTTAAGTAATATGTAAACTAAATACTAGTTTTGAAAATGTATGCCATATGATGTATTTGTGTACAATTCATGCCAGCAACAGTCCATACATTTATACTTACCAGCTGATGTTCTCTTTAAAAACCAGGTGGCAAAGACTCGCTACAGGACCCAATGACCAGAGCATCACCTATATTAATAAATGAAACACATTTTTAGCATTTGATGAACAATCCTAACATGTTTGCACAATTCTCTACTTGTCATTTCCCTAGAGTTCACATCTATTGACAATACTCCAATCTAACTTCTATTATTTACTGTCTAAAATGGAGGTTGATGATGTCTGCTCTGACATTGAGCCCCTCGTCCCGGAATGCCCCCTCGAGAACTGGATCGTCCTCCTCATCTCTGAGGAGGTTTCGGTGTGCCTGGACGGCCTGCAGCAACCCAGCTCGCTGTGCAATATTATGCAGGACACTACAGGTTATAACGATCTTAGCCACCTTCTTTGGGTTGTACTGGAGGGCTCCTCCCGACCTGTTAAGGCACCTGAACCTCATCTTCAGGAGCCCGAACATTCGTTCAACCACAGCCCTGGTTCTCTTATGAGCCCTATTGTAGCGCTCCTAAGCCACATCAGTAGGGCTACGTAGGGGGGTTAGAAGCCAAGGCCGGCTCATGTAACCAGAATCACCTATAAATTATGAACAGAACATAATTCAAACTGAATCATCAAAATGATATTTTGATTCCCAAAAGAGTTTGTGTACACGATAATCCACTAACAAATGTTTTTTTTTTAAAAAATAATCTAGTTCAATATTATTCTCTATCTTCCCATTTCAGCTAAGACATGCTACATATGTATATTTCTCCTAAACCAGACCTTGTGTAAAATCCCAACTAAATGGTTACATTGCATTCTCTATCTGAGCATTTAAGGTAATACATGCTACATATGCGTATTTCTCCTAAACCAGACCTTGTGTAAAATCCCAACTAAATGGTTACATTGCATTCTCTATCTGAGCATTTAAGGTAATACATGCTACATATGCGTATTTCTCCTAAACCAGACCTTGTGTAAAATCCAAACTAAATGGTTACATTGCATTCTCTATCTGAGCATTTAAGGTAAGACATGCTACATATCTGCATTGAACTAAAAGTAGACATTAGCGGAAAGAGACAATGACATGGTTAAATTGAATTTGCTGCTATCTTCCCATTTCAGCTAAGACATGCTACATATGCATATTTCTCCTAAACCAGACCTTGTGTAAAATCCCAACTAAATTGTTACATTGCATTCTCTATCTGAGCATTTAAGGTAATACATGCTACATATGCGTATTTCTCCTAAACCAGACCTTGTGTAAAATACAAACTAAATGCTTACATAGCATTCTCTATCTGAGCATTTAAGGTAAGACATGCTACATATCTGCATTGAACTAAAACTAGACATTAGCGGAAAGAGACAATGACATGGTTAAATTGAATTTGCTGCTATCTTCCCATTTTAGCTAAGGCATGCTACATATGCGTATTTCTCCTAAACCAGACCTTGTGTAAAATCCCAAATAAATGGTTACATTGCATTCTCTATCTGAGCATTTAAGGTAAGACATGCTACATATCTGCATTGAACTAAAAGTAGACATTAGCGGAAAGAGACAATGACATGGTTAAATTGCATTTGCTGCTATCTTCCCATTTCAGCTAAGACATGCTACATATGCGTATTTCTCCTAAACCAGACCTTGTGTAAAATCCAAACGAAATTGTTACATTGCATTCTCTATGTGAGCATTTAAGGTAAGACATGCTACATATCTGCATTGAACTAAAACTAGACATTTGCGGAAAGATAAATAAATGGTTAAATTGCATCCTATAGCTGAACATTACGCTAACATTTTAAAACTACAGTGACAATTGTCTAACTAATTAACCATGTTGTGCACAAATACTCACCAACGAGATAACCAGGGGGCATTTGTCTTTCCTCAAACTGCGGCCACAGGGTGGACAGAGAGAGGATGCGGGCATCATGACAAGCACCTCCAAAATTCGCACACACATGCATAATCCTCATCTGTGCATCACAAACATACTGCACGTTGAGGCTATGAAAATGTTTGCGATTTCTGAAGGGCAAGTCATCAATTGGAGCACGCAGCGCAATGTGGGTACAATCTATGGCTCCCAAGACATTGGGCAATTCAGCAATAGCAAAGAATTCCCGCTTCAGGCGCCTCCAATCACCATCATTCTGTGGGAATCCTATGTAATGCTTACTGATACGTACCATGGCGTTCAGAAAGTTATCAAACACCACAGAGAATGTACCTTGAGACAGGCCATGCATGTACATTTCTCCGGATTGAAAACTCCCGGAGGCCAGGACGTATAGACAACTTAGCATCTTACTCATGCCGGGAACAGCAGTCCTTATTCTTATACGTGGCTCTAAATGAGGTTTAAGAAGATCGTAAAGGCCAATGAGCTGTTCGTGATTGAGCCGATACTTATCATAAACCTCAAAGTCGCTTATGATTTCCAAGGTGGGTCTCACCCTGTAGACACGAGGACCGCGAACCAGACGAGCCCTTCGTCTCACTCGGAGCCGCCGAGGCTGCCTGATTCTATCAACAGCTAGTTGGCCAATAGCAGCACCAGCAACGTCTATCATCTCATCATCATCCATCTTTCCAAACAGCAGAGCAAGGCGTAACAAGGTATGCAAATTGATCTGATGTGGATTACAAGGGATGCCTTGGCCATGTTGTTTGGGGGATTTATAGTACAATTAGTCCAATGGTAGTGAGTTTGTAATGATTGCTAATTGTATTCACTTGTTTGTATGTGAGCGGCGCGAATGCTTTCAAAGTGGGCGTTTTTTATGTGTTTGCTGAAAAGTTGTTTTCCCCCAATGAATCTCAATGTTAAAGTGTACAATATCACACATACAGTGCATGTTTGTAATGTTTGATCATATGCGTAATCAATATTTCTTAAACACGATCTTATAGTAAAAAGCACACGTCCAGGCTAACATGAATGAAAGTGCATAGTTGTGTATAATGTGCATTGAATGTGATCGATCAATGTTGCTGCAACATTGTTTGTAAACGATAAAGTAACATCTGCCATCTGTAGTATTGTATATATAAGTGATTGCCGAGATGTCAATATTGTATGCGTCCCTTTAAAATCGCAATAAGAATTCAGAACTTCCCGTCTGCCATCTGTAGTATTGTATATATAAGTGATTGCCGAGATGTCAATATTGTATGCGTCCCTTTAAAATCGCAATAATAATTCAGAACTTCCCTTCTGCCATCTGTAGTATTGTGTATATATAAGTGATTGCCGAGATGTCAATATTGTACGCGTCCCATTAAAATGGCACTAATACTGAATAACTTCCGGCTGTCATCTGTAGTATTGTGTATATATAAGTGATTGGCGAGCTGTCAATATTGTATGCATCCCATTCAAATCGCACTAATACTGAATAACTTCCGGCTGTCATCTGTAGTATTGTATATATAAGTGATTGCCGAGATGTCAATATTGTACGCGTCCCATTCAAATGACACTAATACTGAATAACTTCCGTCTGTCATCTGTAGTATTATATATATAAGTGATTGCCGAGCTGTCAATATTGTATGCGTCCCATTCAAATCGCACTAATACTGAAGAACTTCCGGCTGTCATCTGTAGTATTATATATATAAGTGATTGCCGAGATGTCAATATTGTATGCGTCCCATTCAAATCGCACTAATACTGAATAACTTCCGGCTGTCATCTGTAGTATTGTATATATAAGTGATTGCCGAGCTGTCAATATTGTATGCGTCCCTTTAAAATCGCAATAATAATGCAGAACTTCCTGTCTGACATCTGTAGTATTGTATATATAAGTGATTGCCAAGCTGTCAATATTGTATGCGTCCCATTAAAATGGCACTAATACTGAATAACTTCCGGCTGTCATCTGTAGTATTGTATATATAAGTGATTGCTGAGATGTCAATATTGTATGCGTCCTATTAAAATCGCACTAATACTGAAGAACTTCTGGCTGTCATCTGTAGTATTATATATATATAAGTGATTGCCGAGATGTCAATATTGTATGCGTCCCTTTAAAATCGCAATAATAATTCAGAACTTCCCGTCTGCCATCTGTATTATTGTATATATAAGTGATTGCCGAGCTGTCAATATTGTATGCGTCCCATTCAAATGGCAGTAATACTGAATAACTTCCGGCTGTCATCTGTAGTATTGTATATATAAGTGATTGCCGAGATGTCAATATTTATTAATTGTCCCATTCAAATCTCCCTAATAATGCTGTTCCAAACTGTTGTTTACGTATATGTTGTATTGTAGTATTGAGTGGTAAAGTTCAGAAAGGGGCGGTACAGTCGTGAATCTGTAATGTGTATGGTTGAATCTTCTAATGACGTCATCATATTATTAAACTGCCTATGAAGTTCTGAAATCCTCATTGTTTTGTTGTATTGTGCTACATTGTTATTGTGTGCTGAATAAAATATAAATGTGTGCTTTGTGGTTGCGTGATGGGTGATGCGTGTTATGTACATATACGTATATATTGTGATTGTGTCCCACATATGCTGACTTCTATATAGCGGTCTGGCATTGTTGTTCCTTCCCATAAAGTGACATCTGTAATCTGGTGTAATGATGTTATTCTTGTACGTAATTCCTAATGGTTTATTGTGATGGAATCATGATGTTAAAAGTACAGTAAAATCCATATGTTCTGTTTTGTGATTCCTAGAGAGAATGTAATGTGTTTTTCCCCCATCATTTGAATGCACATGTATGAGTGAATGATAAAAGTAATGTATGTGCATCCATGACTGATCATGTGTTAAGCCTATGTAGATATGCAGTTGCTGCAAGCATATGAGTTGAATAAATGAAATGCAATAATAAAGGTAAATGAGAGGTGTTTCCCATTGTGTACTGTTTGTGAATCCTGAAATGTTTAAATTATTTTTGTGTCCGTTTAAATGTGAATTTTTTTTTAAAAAGGTTTGTTACTAGTGATGTTGATTTGTATTTGATGTAATATAAAAGTATGAAACAATTTAATGCTGTTGTGAATATTCAATAAGTAAAATCCATAAGTCCACCATAGGGAAATAGTCATTTCTTGATCTATTTGTCATAGCTGGGTCTAACGCAGAAAAGCATGTATTTTTTTCCTATTTCTAGCGCTGGTATTTGGAGTTTTTTTGTCTACGCTATTTGCGTGCGTTAGGGAAATCTGTCTGTCGCGTGCACGAGCACGTCTTCCCCATAAAAGTCAATGGAGGCTCCAAATTTTGTTAAATTTTTTTTCAAAGACTGGTTTTCCTCGTAAAGTGAGTGACGTCATGAGCTTGTGTGAAAAAGTAGCTAAATCGTGTTCATTTTGTAATAAATAACTTGTTTGTGTATGTAATGTGGTGTATATTTTTTGTATGCATCGATGAGTGTATGTTTGTGATAATATTATTAGTTAGATGTAGCTATATGAGGGTCTTTTCCCGTGTGTCAATGTAAGTCAATTGCAAAATAGATTTATGTTGTTTTTTGTCTAACACTCGAGAACTCGCAACTTTGATCCTTTCTATTTGGATGAAAAATTATTAAATCTGAAAAAAATATATAGTGTAGTGTTTGTATGAGTGTAAGTGTACTTTGTGTAATATTTGTTTTGTGATTTGTGGATGTTTATTTTGTCGGTAGATGTTAACTACTGGGTCTGAGCTGTCTGTAGAGATTTGTGCGTTGGGTGATTTTTGAGTGTCTGTAACTAAACTCTAAATACCGGAGTCCTTAAAAAACAAGCGTTAGGAGCCTCTAACGTTGGTTTTGACGGCTAACGCCAAACTCTAAATCTAGGCCATAGTAAGTTCATACTAAGAAATAAAAATTCCTTACAGACATTAATAGCAATAAAATGTTAAACAGTAATGTTCTAAAATATTAGATTCTAAAAACTTAATAACACCGGTGTTATAAATGCATTAAAAACTACAATTCTAATTTAAAACTACAATTCTGATAGAAAAGACTCCAATAGCTGCTAAAATGTTAGATGATGGGCATATAATAAAGTGAAAACTAGTAGAGGCATAAGTTGATACAGTAACAATAAACCACTATAAATTGATAAGAGGAGTAAGTTTTCAAACACTAGTATGAATTAATATTGAAAACAATGATAAGCCTTTTCTGTGTTGGTAGTATGTAACAGGTGTTTCAAAGTGGTGTGTGTCTTATTAGACACAGTGTTGCAAGCTTTAATTAGAGGGCTTTTCCTAGGATAGGTTGATACAGTAACAATAAACCATTGCAGATTGATAAGTATAGTTAGCTTTCATACACCAGTATGAACCAATGGTAAAAAAATGATAAGCCTTTTCTGTATTGATAGTCTGTAATGAGTGTTTTCAAAATGTTGTGTGTCTTATTAAACACAGTGTTGCAAGCTTTAATTAGAGGGCTTTTCCTAGCAGGTGTTTACCCACAGTCTTTCCTTTTTTGTAGTTCCTTTAAAAGTTTCCAATTAGAGATGTCACACAGTACCTTTATGTATAAAAAACGCTCCTCCGTGTATTCTTACTTTTCCTGTCAGTGTTTGATATATCAGCTGTCTGGTTCGGCAAAAGAGTCACATGGGTTCTTTGTGACTAATCAGAGGTTCTCCTTGTTTAAATGAAGTGCGCGCACTTCATTCCTTTTATATATGTTTCAGTATGTGGCTCCTCTCGTTGTACATTAACTAACAGGAATTTCTTATTTCAAACCTCCTGTTAGAGACAACGGTCCTGGGTGCCAAGTTTGTCTGTAGCTGTAGGGCGGATCAACGCGTATCGGCAACAAAGCCTTTTTCAAGATGCCCATCAGCTTACTGTGGTCGCCTTTTAAACTCTTGTTTCAGTGGGTGGAGCGTATTGTGGGAGGGAGTGTTAACTCCTATGTTGCCAGACATAATGTGATTCACCTCTGAAAGCTTGTATTTCTTAGTAAAAAAAAACATGGACTATGCAGAATAATATAGTATCGTACTGGAATTAGTATTGTTGAATCACATTATGTCTGGCAACATAGGAGTTAACACTCCCTCCCACAATACGCTCCACCCGCTGAAACAAGAGTTTAAAAGGCGACCACAGTAAGCTGATGGGCATCTTGAAAAAGGCTCTGTTGCCGATACGCGTTGATCCGCCCTACAGCTACAGACAAACTTGGCACCCAGGACCGTTGTCTCTAACAGGAGGCTTGAAATAAGAAATCCCTGTTAGTTAATGTACAGCGAGAGGAGCCACATACTGAAAAATATTTAAAAGGAATGAAGTGCGCGCACTTAATTTAAACAAGGAGAACCTCTGATTAGTCACAAAGAACCCACGTGACTCTATTGCCGAACCAGACAGCTGATATATCAAACACTGACAGGAAAAGTAAGAATACACGGAGGAGCGTTTTTTATACATAAAGGTACTGTGTGACATCTCTAATTGGAAACTTTTAAAGGAACTACAAAAAAGGAAAGACTGTGGTTAAACACCTGCTAGGAAAAGCCCTCTAATTAAAGCTTGCAACACTGTGTTTAATAAGACACACAACATTTTGAAAACACTCATTACAGACTATCAATACAGAAAAGGCTTATCATTTTTTTACCATTGGTTCATACTGGTGTATGAAATCTAACTATACTTATCAATCTGCAATGGTTTATTGTTACTGTATCAACCTATCCTAGGAAAAGCCCTCTAATAAAAGCTTGCAACACTGTGTCTAATAAGACACACACCACTTTGAAACACCTGTTACATACAACCAACACAGAAAAGGCTTATCATTGTTTTCAATATTAATTCATACTAGTGTTTGAAAACTTACTCCTCTTATCAATTTATAGTGGTTTATTGTTACTGTATCAACTTATGCCTCTACTAGTTTTTACTTTATTATATGCCCATCATCTAACATATTAGCAGCTATTGGAGTCTTTTCTATCAGAATTGTAGTTTTAAATTAGAATTGTAGTTTTTAATGCATTTATAACACCGGTGTTATTAAGTTTTTAGAATCTAATTTTTTAGAACATTACTGTTTAATATTTTATTGCTATTAATGTCTGTAAGGAATTTTTATTTCTTAGTATGAACTTACTTAATAAATTAACATTATAACACTAATCTGTATACTATCCCTGTTTTTCTCATTTTTAATTAGGATCCATATTTTTTACCTAAAATCAAAAATTTGTGAGGATCCCTAGTTCCCAGTACTAATTTAATCACAAATATATTTAACTATATTTTTTTTTTTTTTGCACCCCTACTTTTCACTACAACAATTATCATCCATACTGCACGTATACTATATACACAAAAGATATACCTGGTGGCATAGAGTCACTTTAAACTTACTGCTCTAACACTAATTTCACACCTATTTACTCTCACAATTTAATTTTTTTTTTTTTCCTTACATAAACAAGGAGAAATGAGCATGTTTTAACTTTCATTAACACTTTCACTAAGCAGCTTTCCATGCAGCACACATTATATTATCACTGAAAAGATGAAAGATTATTATACTATTTTATTTTATCATCATACCTGAACCTCATATTATTGGTATTGTCTACCCTAACTAAAAGATTAACACTTTCATTAACACTTTCACTAAGTAGCTTTCTACGCAGCACACATTATATTACCACTGAAAAGATAGAAGATTATTATACTAATTTATTTTATCATCACACCTTGAACTTATTATTGGTATTCTTTACCCCAACTAAAAGATAGAAGATTATTATATTATTTTATTTTATTTTACCATCACACCTCATATAAGATCTAATATTGGTATTCTCTACACCAACTAAATATAAATTAAAGCAAAGGTCTTAAGTTATATACATTTCCAGATTGCGGTTCAGTGCCCCTTCCTACCCCACTATAATTTCTTTTTTTCAAAAACTTTAGGTGTAGTCACTTGTGAGAAGACTACACTAGTGAAGGAGGCTATATCTGGAGTGAGTTATATTGTTCAAATTACCCTATCTATAAAGTAGCGGCGAGCTCCGGTCGGCAGATTTGGGGTTAATAAGTGTAGGTAAGGTAGCGGCGACGTTGGGGGAGGATTAGGGGTTAATAAATATAATATAGGGGTCGGCGATATTAGGTGCAGCAGATTAGGGGTTCATAGGGATAATGTAGGTGGCGGCGGTGTGCGGTCGGCAGATTAGGGGTTAAAAATATTAACTATAGTGGCGGCGATGTGGGGGGGACCTCGGTTTAGGGGTACATAGGTAGTTTATGGGTGTTAGTGTACTTTAGAACACAGTAGTTAAGAGCTTTATAAACCGGCGTTAGCCCATAAAGCTCTTAACTACTGACTTTTTTCTGCGGCTGGAGTCTTGTCGGTAGAGGGTCTACCGCTCACTTCAGTCAAGACTCTAAATACCAGCGTTAGGAAGATCCCATTGAAAAAATAGGATACGCAATTGACGTAAGGGGATCTGCGGTATGGAAAAGTCGTAGCTGGAAAGTGAGCGTTAGACCCTTTCCTGCTTGACTCTAAATACCAGCAGCCAGTGAAAACCAGCGTTAGGACCCCTTAACACTGCTTTTGACGGCTAACGCAGAACTCTAAATCTAGGCCCTTGTGATTAATAAATCAAAAAATAAATGTATTAGGGCACACAAAAATAAGACTAGACAGAGCCTATATCAGGAATCCCTGAAGTGATATGAAACTGTTAAAAGCACTCTTAAACCTCAGTAGTCCTGAACAAGCTTATATCCGTTGCTGTGTCCAAATGTATGTGCAGTAAACCACAAAGTAACAAACAGTCTGCTCAAGATGTAGAGCTCAAAAACAGTTCGTAGCAACTAGCAAATCCTTTTGGCGGAAAAGGGAAAAATGACACCCTTCCTCTACCTGCTAAATTTGCCACCTTAAGGTAAAGACCTCCTAGAGATAATCCTCACCGGACTGCCAGTAAACTATACAGATAGTGATTTCGCGAACCTAAAATTTTACCTTCACGAACGGCAAACGCGATCTTCCGCAACTGTTCGCGAACGGGCGAACTGGGCGAAATGCCATAGATTTCAATAGGCAGGCGGATTTTAAAACCCACAGGGACTCTTTCTGGCCACAATAGTGATGGAAAAGTTGTTTCAAGGGTACTAACACCTGGACTGTGGCATGCCGGAGGGGGATCCATGGCAAAACTCCCATGGAAAATTACATAGTTGATGCAGAGTCTGGTTTAAATGGAATAACGTGCTTTAAAACATCAGGTATAATGTTGTATCTATCAGGTAGTAAAAGGGTTACGCCTGCTTCACAGTGACAGACCAAACTCCCCGTTAAAGGGACAGTCTACACCAGAATTTTTATTGTTTTAAGAGATAGATAATCCCTTTATTATTATAAGTGTGAAGGAAACTGACTGCTATTATTTAACACAGTCAAAAAAGTGTTGTTTTTTTTTAAATCTACACTACTGTTACACCAGATAAGAGTTGCACTGGGGTGACACTGTGCCCTGGCAGGCAGGCACTGAAACGCACACGTGTGAAGGAAACTGACTGCTATTATTTAACACAGTCAAAAAGTGTTTTTTTTTTAAAATCTACACTACTGTTACACCAGATATGAGTGGTGGCACTGGGCAAGTGGGCACAGTAAACGCTGTGAGCCTGACACACACGCTGGCAGGCAAGCAACTGCAATTAGATTACACAGAAAAAAAAAAAGCAGACTGATGTTCTAGCTCTAAAAAGGGCTTTTTGGGGTGCTGTCCTTACAGCAGAGATCAGATGAGTCCTTCAGGACTGTAGTGAACACTGAATACACTAGCCTAGCTTTTGATTTCCCTATTAAATCAGCAGCAGCTACACTGTCACTCCTCTCACTAAGAATGCAGCTTCTGAATGAATCTAAAATGGATGCTGTTCAGGAGGTAGGAGGGTCTGGGAGGGAGGGTCTGCTGCTGATTGGCTGGAATGTGTCTTCTGACTGTGAGGTACAGGGTAAAAGTATTACTCAATGATGACGAATAGGGGGCGGATCAAACATCGCATATGTTCGCCCGCCGTGGCGAACGCGAACAAGCTATGTTTGCCGGGAACTATTCGCCGGCAAACTAATCGCAACATCACTATATACAGGGACTCACCAGCTCTAACTTGGAATTCTTCCAGCAGTTCCAATCACATACCCATTTTAACCAGAGCCGGTTCTTGCAGACACACCTCTCTTGCGTATCATTCTCCACCGGTTACGTCACTGGCTGGGTAATTCTGCCTTTTCCAAGAATGCTGTCCCCTATAGTGCTCATGCTTGCTTCAAAAGGTTTGCTTTTGCTGCTTCTCAGTTATTGATTCTGAAGTAAAAGCTGTCATAGCAGTAAGAGGAATTACGACTCTGCATAGACTTATACAAACACGCTATTCAAAATTCAGACGCCTAGATAACGTGTTTTGCGTTAGCCTTAAAAAGCAGCGTTGAGAGCTCCAAACGCTGCTTTTTAACGCCCGCTGGTATTAGGCAGGAAAGGGTCTACTGCTCACTTTTCTTCTGCGACTCGAGGCTACCGTAAATCCCCTTATGTCAATAGCGTATCCTATCTTTCCCATGGGATTTGCCTAACGCCGGTATTACAAGTCTTGGAAGAAGTGAGCGGTAGACCCTCTCCTGGCAAGACTTCTACCGCATTTAAAAGTCAGTAGTTAAGAGTTTTATGGGCTAACGCCGGAACATAAAACTCTTAACTAAAATGCTAACAAGTACACTAACACCCATAAACTACCTATTAACCCCTAAACCGAGGCCCCCCACATCGCAAACATTATAATAAATATTTTTAACCCATAATCTGACGACCGGACATCGCCGCCACCTACATTATACTTATGAACCCCAAATCTGCTGCCCCTAACATCGCTGACACCTACATTATACTTATTAACCCCTAATCTGCCGCCCCAAACGTCACCGCAAGATAACTACACTTATTAACCCCTAATCTGCCGACCGGACATTGCTGCTACTTTAATAAATGTATTAACCACTAAACCGCCGCACTCCCGCCTCACAAACACTAGTTAATTTTTATTAACACATAATCTGCCTGTCCTAACATCGCTGACACCTACTTACGTTTAATAACTCCTAATCTGCAACATCGCCGGTACTATAATAAAGTTATTAACCCCTAAACCTAAGTCTAACCCTAACCCTAACACCCCCCCCCTAATTTAAATATAATTTAAATACATCTAAATAAAATAACTACAATTAAATAAATTATTCCTATTTAAAACTAAATACTTACCTGTAAAATAAACCATAAGATAGCTACAATATAATTAATATTTACATTGTAGCTATCTTATGATTTATTTTTATTTTACAGGCAACTTTGTATTTATTTTAACTAGGTACAATAGCTATTAAATAGTTAATAACTATTTAATATCTACCTAGTTAAAATAATTACAAAATTAACTGTAAAATAAATCCTAACCTAAGTTACAAATACACCTAACACTACACTATCAATAAATTAATTAAATAAATTAACTACAATTATCTAAAATAAAATACAATTAAATAAACTAAACTATATTAAAAAAAACAGCAAACACTAAATTTAAAAAAATAAAAAAATATTACAAGAAGTTTAATCTAATTACACCTAATCTAAGCCCCTAATAAAATAAAAAGCCCCCCAAAATAATAAAATTCCCTATACTAAATTACAACTAGCCCTTAAAAGAACCTTTTGCGGGGCATTGCCCCAAAGTAATCAGCTCTTTTACCAGCCCTTAAAAGTGCCTTTTGCAGGGCATTGCCCCAAATTAATCAGCTCTTTTACCTGTAACAGTAATACAATACCCCCCCAACATTACAACCCACCACCCACACACCCCTACTCTAAAACCCACCCGATCCCCCCTTAAATAAACCTAACACTACCCCATTGAAGAAAGTATTTTCCAATAGGAAACAATGGGGCTGCGTTAGAAGCTGGACGCTGCTTTTTTTGCAGGTGTTAGGTTTTTTTTTTCAGCCAGCTCAGCCCCATTGTTTCCTATGGGGAAATTGTGCACAAGCTCGTTTTAGCCAGCTTACCACTACCGTAAGCAACGCAGGTATTACAGTGAGAAGTGGAGCTAAATTTGCTCCACGCTCACTTTTCTGAGGCTAACGCAGCCATTCAGAAAACTTTAATACCAGTATTGGCTTAAGGTAGTGGTGGGAAAAAAGGAGTATTAGAGCCGCAAGCCTTACCGACAAAAACTCGTAATCTAGCCGATAGCGTTTCCAACCAGCTCTTGCTACACTTGTTTCACCCCACAGCTGATTGCTAACAGGGCTTCATCAGGCATGACAAGATGATGTCTGTTTCATCCATTTGCCTCCATTTATACATGCCACAAGTGAATTAACTCTTTACCGCCCTAATCTATAATGCATATAATTAATGTTAGATACATGCAAAAATTTAGTGCTTGGAAGTGGCAACCAAACGTATTATAAATTTATGATCATTATCCAGAGAAGGATATATACACAGCTCCATGTAAACAAAGTAGAAATATAATTTTAATGATATATTCAAAAATAAATATTCTAAAATGTTGTTCATCTTGCATATCAATACCACTGCATGAATATAACCATGAACTATATATTGTCCCTGAAGACTCAAATATTCATCTAACAAACATTAGATTATTAGGCATATCAATTTTATTTTTCCAAAAATAGAGCATAGTTAAGCTCTTCATTTAACCCATTAGGTTGTAGCGAGTTCATATTAAAAATCCATTTACATTAAGATCTCAGGGGTAAATTATCCCAATTACACCCTCTTTCTGAGATATCAATATGCTCTAGGCCCATACATTTTAGGTCCACATCACTGCTATTGTGGCATTCATAAAAGTGTCATGCTACTCCACTATTGGTTCTAATATTGACTATATCCCTTCTATGATCTTTCATGTGCACCCTAAATTCCCTGTAAGTTTTACCTACATAGGTCCGAGGATAGTGATGTCACAAACCTAAAATTTTGCGTTCGTGAACGGCGGACGCAAACTTCCACAACTGTTCTCGAATGGGCGAACCGGACAAACCGCCATAGACTTCAATAGGCAGGCAAATTTTAAAACCCATAGGGACTCTTTCTGGCCACAATAGTGATGGAAAAGTGGTTTCAAGGGTACTAACACCTGGACTGTGGCATGCCGGAGGGGGATCCGAGGCAAAACTCCCATGGAAAATGACATAGTTGATGCAGAGTCTGTTTTTTTTTTTCAAAAGAACTTTATTAAATTATAAGTTTCACAGACATCTTAAATGCAGGTTTAGGCTTACATTAGGGGCCCTCACAAAATGTGTTACAAGGAAACCAAAGGACAACTTATAAAATCTCAAAGTCTGTTATCAAGTATATTTCAATCTAAGTTAACCATATAGTGAATAACTGCTGAGTCAGTGGTGGTTTTCGTTATTGATGTCCTTTCACTGATTTTAGTTCTTCATTTTCCATTTTCATCACTATATTGACAACTATTGAGATGTTGTTGTTGGTAAACTAGGTACATATTGTCAAAAAATTGTTAATCATAAATTTCTTGTTACAATTTCTTCTTAATAAAAGTGGGATTGAAAGAAGAGTTGGTGGGAAGGGGGGGGTAGGGAGAGGGAATATGGTGTTAGGTTAAATGTATGATACTCTATGTGTCAGTTGTCACGGACTCCAGTGACCCTGTCGCGATCTGTTTTGAGCAAGTGTTTCGGTTTATGTGTTTGCGGCATGAGTGTATATCTATGTAAAGTGTGTGGATAACTATAGACATTCTAAGGTGTTTGTTTTTTTTGTTTTTTTTAATTATTATTCATTTATTTATTTATTTTTGCCTGCATTCCACCTCATCATCATGTACTCGTGTTTGTCTAGACTGTTTGACTTGAGGAAGTGATATCTTTCCAGAACTAGTAGGTTCTCAACTTGTGTCTTCCAGGCCTCAATATTGGGAACTTCAGGTGATTTCCACTTTTTGGGTATCAGGATTTTGGCGCTGTTTAGCATTATGAATAGAAGTTATTGTTTTGTGTCTTCCCTAGTGTTTGGGAGTTTGTGGAACAGTAATAGCCCCGGTGTCATTTGTTTTTTCAGTCTCTAGTATTTTATTAATTTGTGCAACTACTGCTTCCCAGTACGGTCTAACTCTGTCGCAGCCCCACCAGATATGTAACATATCTGCATGTGCGCTGCATCCCCTCCAGCATAAGCCATTGCTATGTTTATAGATTTTTTTAAGTCCCTGCGGAGTGAGATACCACCTTGATAAGAGTTTGTAGTTCATTTCTTGTATTTTCGCTGACACTGATGCTTTTTTGTGATTATTAAATACCCCTAAAAATTCTTTGTGGGTGATATCTAAGCCTAGTTCTTTTGTCCATTTGTGACAGTATGTGGGGAGAGTGTCTGGTGAGTCAGATGCGAGGATCTTGTATAGGGATGATAGAGTATGTCTTGGGTAGTTTGTCATTGTGCATAATGTTTCAAATAATGTTAGCTGGCGCACCATGTCTTTTTGTTGCTTGTGTGTGGTTAAGAAGTGAGTGGTCTGAGCTCGAGTGTACCAGTTCATTGGATTGTCACCGAATTTGTTTATCCAGTCTTGCTGCAATATTAACTTTCCTCCTGGTGCTATGCTCTTTAGTATGCAGTCTTTCAGCTGTATTTTGTCTGGTTTCTCTGTTTTAGTATTTGGTATGAAGAGTAAGTCTGAGTTATATGCAATCGAAGTTAGGGGTGAGGGCCTTGATGTGACATGAGTGCTTGTGTTAACTAGCTTATCCCATTGGGCGAAAAGTTCTTTCAGTAGTGGGAAGTCCTGTATGATATCTGGTCTTTCTGCTGGGTCCAGCCATGCCATGCATCCCACATTTCCCAGTTTCAGTACCTCTCTGTCTACCCGTACCCACTGCTTATTGTTGGAATTGTGGCTCCAGTCTATGATTCTCTGTAGCAGAGCTGCCAGTCTGTATGTCTGTATGTCGGGGAGTCCCAGGCCATCTCTTTCCCTGGGAAGGTATAGAGTTTTTCTCGACACTCCCATTCCATATAAATTTGTCAATCTGACTTTGTAGCTGACTTAGATATTCTTTGGGCAGTGCTATGGGGAGTGTCTGTAGGGTGTATAACACGCGGGGGAGGACATTCATTTTTATCACATGTATGCGCCCTATCCATGACAATGTCTTATTTTTCCATCCCGACAAATCACTTATTATATTTTTATGCAATGCTTTGTAATTTGCTGTAAATAGATTTGCGGGGTCTTTGGTCAGGTATATACCTAAATATTTAATCTGTGTTTGTTGGATCCAGAGGGGGCTGATGCAGAGTCTGGTTTTAATCCATAAAGGGCATAAATCACCTAACATTGCTAAATTGTTTGGAATAACGTGCTTTAAAACATCAGGTATGATGTTGTATCGATCAGGTAGTGTAAGGGTTATGCCCGCTTCACAGTGACAGACCAAACTCTCCATTTAAAGGGACAGTCTACACCAGAATTTTTATGGTTTTAAAATATAGGTAATCCTTTTATTACTAATTTCCCAGTTTTGCATAACTAACACATTTATAATAATATACTTTTAACCTCTGTGATTATCTTGTATCTAAGCCTCTGCAAACTGCCCCTTTTTTCAGTTCTTTTGACAGACTTGCAGTCTAGCCAATCAGTGCCTGCTCCCAGATAACTTCTCGTGCACGAGCACAGTGTTATCTATATGAAATACGTGAACTAACACCCTCTAGTGGTGAAAAACTGTTAAAATGCAATCTGAAAGAGGTGGGCTTCAAGGTCTAAGAAATTAGCATATGAACCTCCTAGGTTAAGCTTTCAACTAAGAATACCAAGAGAACAAAGCAAAATTGGTGATAAAAGTAAATTGGAAAATTGTTTAAAATGACATGCTCTATCTGAATCATGAAAGTTTATTTTGGCTTAGACTGTCCCTTTAACGCACCGCAAACAACCGCAAGCAGTCCATTTGCACAACCGCAAACTCCCCATTTGCACAAGGTTGGATACCAAGCTAGCCATGTCCCGTTCCTTGTCCTCACTGATGTCATTGAAGGTCTCTTCCTCCACCCAGCCACGTACAACACCAAGGGTCCCCGAAAGGTGACAACAAGCCCCCTGGGATGCCTGCTGTGTTTGGTCTTCCACCTCCTCAAAGCCACCTTCCTCCTCTGACTCCTCTTCTTCAGACTCCTCTCTCTGCATTGCCTCTCTCTGCGTTATTATAAGGTGTATTAAGTAGAACTATTCCTATCAGTTTAATCCCTGTTACATCCCCTATCAGGGGACGTGTATATGGCATGGATTTTTGGAACCGGGAGATGGAAAAAGATGCTTGGTCGGTCCTCCTACTTCAAATTTGGGGCACTGCACGTGCAATCTACTGTGCCACCAGATAGGAGTGGTGTGTTAAGTAGTACTATTCTAATCAGTTTAATCCCTGTTACGTCCCCTATCAGGGGACGTGTAAATGGCATCGATTTTAGGAACCGGGAGATGGAAAAAGATGCTTGGTCGGTCCTCCTACTTCAAATTTGGGGCACTGCGCGTGCAATCTAATGTGTCACCAGATAGGAGTGGTGTGTTAAGTAGTTCTTTTCTTATCAGTTTAATCCCTGTTACATCCCCTATCAGGGGACATGTATATGGCATCGATTTTAGGAACCGGGAGATGGAAAAAGATGCTTGGTCGGACCTCCTACTTCAAAATTGGGGCACTGCACGTGCAATCTAATCTGCCACCAGATAGGAGTGGTGTGTTAAATAGTACTATTCTAATCAGTTTAATCCCTGTTACGTCCCCTATCAGGGGACGTGTAAATGGCATCGATTTTAGAAACCGGGAGATGGAAAAAGATGCTTGGTCGGTCCTCCTACTTCAAATTTGGGGCACTGCACATGCAATCTAATGTGCCACCAGATAGGAGTGGTGTGTTAAGTAGTACTATTCTTTTCAATTTAATCCCTGTTACGTCCCCTATCAGGGGACGTGTAAATGGCATCGATTTTAGGAACCGGGAGATGGAAAAAGATGCTTGGTCGGTCCTCCTACCTCAAATTTGGGGCACTGCACGTGCAATCTAATGTGCCACTAGATAGGAGTGGTGTGTTAAGTAGTACTATTCTAATCAGTTTAATCCCTGTTACGTCCCCTATCAGGGGACGTGTAAATGGCATCGATTTTAGGAACCGGGAGATGGAAAAAGATGCTTGGTCGGTCCCCCTACTTCAAATTTGGGGCACTGCGCGTGCAATCTAATCTGCCACCAGATAGGAGTGGTGTGTTAAGTAGTACTATTCTTATCAGTTTAATCCCTGTTATGTCCCCTATCAGGGGACGTGTAAATGGCATCGATTTTAGGAACCGGGAGATGGAAAAAGATGCTTGGTCGGTCCTCCTACTTCAAATTTGGGGCACTGTGCGTGCAATCTAATGTGCCACCAGATAGGAGTGGTGTGTTAAGTAGTACTATTCTTTTCAGTTTAATCCCTGTTACGTCCCCTATCAGGGGACGTGTATATGGCATCGATTTTAGGAACCGGGAGATGGAAAAAGATGCTTGGTCGGTCCTCCTACTTCAAATTTGGGGCACTGCGCATGCAATCTAATGTGTCACCAGATAGGAGTGGTGTGTTAAGTAGTTCTTTTCTTATCAGTTTAATCCCTGTTACGTCCCCTATCAGGGGACATGTATATGGCATCGATTTTAGGAACTGGGAGATGGAAAAAGATGATTGGTCGGACCTCCTACTTCAAATTTGGGGCACTGCGCGTGCAATCTAATGTGCCACCAGATAGGAGTGGTGTGTTAAGTAGTACTATTCCTATCAGTTTAATCCATGCTATGTGCCTTTTTTTTTGTTTGGTTTTTGAAGCCACAGTGCAGCACCAGAGGCCAGAAAAATTAGGCATGTACGCATGCCTGAAAAATTAGGTACTGTTGCAGCCGCTGCTGTAGCAGTGGCCAGAAAAATTGATGTTTGTTTCCCAGGCAGTGCTCTAAAACATTGCGGCTTGAACCCTAGTTGGTGGCGGATAAGTCACGCAAGACATCTGGCATTCAGAGATAAAATACAGCAGCGTGTGGACCATTTTTAGCCCAAGGCAGCTCATCTCATCAGGCCTTTTTTAGTCTAATGTATCGCCCACTGTCAGTTCCTTCGGGATCCATCACTCATTCATCTTAATAAAGGTGAGAAAATCTAGACTTTTTTGACCTAGACGACTTCTCTTCTCAGTGACAATACCTCCTGCTGCACTGAAGGTCCTTTCTGACAGGACACTTGAAGCGGGGCAGGCCAGAAGTTCTATCGCAAATTGGGATAGCTCAGGCCACAGGTCAAGCCTGCACACCCAGTCAAGTGGTTAATCGCTCCTCAGAGTGTTGATATCTGCAGTTTAGGCAAGGTAGTCTGCTACCTGTCGGTCAAGTCGTTCTCTGAGGGTGGACCCCGAAGGGCTGTGGCGATTAGTAGGACTTAAAAAGCTCTGCATGTCCTCCATCAACAACACGTCTGTACAGCATCCTGTCCTTGCCGGCATGGTCATGGGAGGAGGAGGATTACTTTCACCTCTTCCCCTGTTAGATTCCCGTTGTGCTGTGACATCACCATTATACGCTGTGTAAAGCATACTTTTTAATTTATTTTGGAACTGCTGCATCCTTTCCGACTTGCGGGAATTCGGCTACATTTCAGGCACTTTATGCTTATACCGGTGGTCTAGTAGCATGGATACCCAGTACAGGTCGTTCTCCTTCAGCCTTTTTATACGAGGGTCCCTCAACAGGCACGACAGCATGAAAGACCCCATTTGCACAAGGTTGGATGCCGAGCTACTCATGTCCCGTTCCTCATCTTCAGTGATCTCACTGAAGGTATATTCTTCCCCCCAGCCACGTACAACACCACGGGTACCAGATAGGTGACAACGAGCACCCTGGGAGGCCTGTTGTGGTTGGTCTTCCTCCTCCTCCTCCTCCTCAAAGCCACATTCCTCCTCTGACTCCTCTTCCTCACAATCCTCTTCCAGCATTGCCGCAGGTCCAGCAAGCGATGCTGATAAGGCTGTTTCTGGTGGTGATGGTGACCACAACTCTTCGTCTTCACGCTCATCTACAGCCTGGATATCTGAAAAGTGCGCCATGGCCGTGTAGGAACGCCTGAAATGGCCACACACCTTCCTGGCCTGCTTCAGGACGTCCTGTAAGCCTGGGTACTTATGCACAAAGCGTTGTATGATCAGATTACACACATGTGCCATGCACGGCACATGTGTCAACTTGCCCAATTTCAATTCCGCCACCAAATTTCTTCCGTTGTCACTAAACACTTTGCCTATCTCCAGTTGGTGCGGAGTCAGCCACTGATCCACCTGTGCATTCAGGGAGGACAGGAGTGCTGGTCCGGTGTGACTCTGCTTTCAGGCAAGTCAACCCCAAGAGGGCGTGACACTGCCACATCCGGGATGTGGAATAGTACCTGGGGAGCTGGGGGGGTGCTGTTGATGTGGAGCAAGACACAGCAGCAGAAGAGGACTCAGCCGAGGAGGTTATGGAAGAGGATGGAGTAGGAGGAGTAGAGGAGGTGGCAGCAGGCCTGCTTGCAAGTCGTGGCGGTGTCACCAACTCCTCTGCAGAGCCACGCATTCCATGCTTGGCAGCCGTCAGCAGGTTTACCCAATGTGCAGTGTAGGTGATATACCTGCCCTGACCATGCTTTGCAGACCAGGTATCAGTGGTCAGATGGACCCTTGCCCCAACACTGTGTGCCAGACATGCCAGACTTTTGCACAATCGAGTACAGGTTGGGGATTGCCTTTTGTGCAAAGAAATTTCGGCCGGGTAACTTCCACTGCGGTGTCCCAATAGCTACCAGCTTGTATAGTAAAAGCTGGAGGGCTAAGAGTTCAGTCAATCCAGCTGTCAGATGCCGGGCAAGGTGGTGACTTTGTGACATTGGCTTCTTACGCTCAAACATGTCCTTGACAGACACCTGACTGTGGGCAGATGAGCAGGAACTGCTCAAGGCAAGAGACGGAGTGGCGGATGGTTGAGAGGGGGCAAGGAGGACAGCAGTGGTTGACATGGCTGAAGATGCTGGACCAGGAGGAGGATGGCGACTTTGAGTTTGTGTGATGCTTGTACTCATGTGTTGATCCCATAGGCGTTTGTGATGTGCGATCATGTGCCTTCGCAATGCAGTTGTACCTAGGTGGGTGTTGGACTTCCCACAACTCAGTTTCTTTTGGCACAGGTTGCAAATGGTATTGCTGTTGTCAGAGGCAGACACACAAAAAAATGCCACACTGCTGAGCTCTGCAATAACTTCATTCTGGTGGTGGCAACAGCATGTGTTGATTGGCATCTGGCTGACCCCGGGTGCCGATGCATGCTATCTGACTGTGCCACTAGCTCCTTGTGACGACCTCCCCCTCCTTCCAACTCGTCTCCTCCTCCTCTCTGTCTATACATCTGAACTTTCCCCCTCTTCTTCTTCTCTTCTAGCGGGCACCCACGTGACATCCACGGACGCATCGTCATCATCAACCGCTTCACTTGTATCTGACAACTCAACAAAGTAAGCAGCAGCGGGTACAACATCATCATCATCACACCGTACGTCCATGTGTGTAATGCTGCCTGACTGAGACATATCCCTGTTATCTACATCCTCTGGCAATAATGGTTGCACATCACTATCACTCATTTCTTCCAACTGGTGTGTAAATAACTCCTTTGACAGATCAAGTGAAGCAGCTGTGGTGCTAGTGTTGGTGGCGAGTGGTAACTTGAGAGGTGCCCGAAGCTAAGCTGGAGGAGGATGGTGCGTCAAGGTTCCGAGCGGAAGCTGTAGAAGATTGGGTGTCTTGTGTTAACCAGTCAACTATGTCCTCAGAACTGTTCGAGTTCGGGGTACGTGGCCAGTCTGAACACTGGGCATTTTTCGGGGGACAAAGGGTATCACAGCACCAAGAACATGACGTCCCCTGTGGGGTGGCCTGCCTCTGCCTGTCATTTTTTTTCGATTAGTGGTACTATGCGTGCAAGCTACTGTGACAACAGATGTGAGTGGCACTGTGCACTGGCAGAAGTTGGCAGAGTAGACGCTGTAGGCCTGACACACAAGCTTGCAGACAAATAACTGCTATTCAATCTATTACAGTCAAAATTGTTTTGTTTTTTTAAAATGTACACTACTGTTATACCAGATATGAGTTGCACTGGTGTGACACTGTGCCCTGGCAGGCAGGCCCTGAAACGCACACGTGTGAAGGAAACTAACTGCTATTATTTAACACAGTCAAAAAAGTGTTTTTTTTTTTTTTTAAATGTACACTACTGTTACACCAGATATGAATTGCACTGGGGTAACACTGTGCCCTGGCAGGCACTGAAACGCACACGTGTGAAGGAAATTGACTGCTATTATTTCACAGTCAAAAAAGTGTTGTTTTTTTTAGATCTACACTACTGTTACACCAGATATGAGTTGCACTGGGGTGACACTGTGCCCCGGCAGGCAGGCACTGAAACGCACACGTGTGAAGGAAACTGACTGCTATTATTTAACACAGTCAAAAAAGTGTTGTTTTTTTTAAATCTACACTACTGTTAGAGCAGATATGAGTTGCACTGGGGTGACACTGTGCCCTGGCAGGCAGGCACTGAAACGCACACGTGTGAAGGAAACTGACTGCTATTATTTAACACAGTCAAAAAAGTGTTGTTGTTTTTTTTAAATCTACACTACTGTTACACCAGATATGAGTTGCACTGGGGTGACACTGTGCCCTGGCAGGCACTGAAACGCACACGTCTGAAGGTAATTGACTGCTATTATTTCACAGTCAAAAAAGTGTTTTTTTTTTTAAATCTATACTACTGTTACACCAGATATGAGTTGCACTGGGGTGACACTGTGCCCTGGCAGGCAGGCACTGAAACGCACACGTGTGAAGGAAACTGACTGCTATTATTTAACACAGTCAAAAAAGTGTTGTTTTTTTGAAAATCTACACTACTGTTACACCAGAAATGAGTTGCACTGGGGTGACACTGTGCCCTGGCAGGCAGGCACTGAAACGCACACGTGTGAAGGAAACTGACTGCTATTATTTAACACAGTCAAAAAAGTGTTTTTTTTTTTTTTAAATCTACACTACTGTTACACCAGATATGAGTTGCACTGGGGTGACACTGTGCCCAGGCAGGCAGGCAGGCACTGAAACGCACACGTGTGAAGGAAACTGACTGCTATTATTTAACACAGTCAAAAAAGTGTTGTTTTTTTTAAATCTACACTACTGTTACACCAGATATATGAGTGGTGGCAGTGGTTAAGTGGGCACAGTATACGCTGTGAGTCTGACACACACGCTGGCAGGCAGGCAACTGCAATTAGATTACACAGGAAAAAAAAAAAGCAGACTGATGTTCTAGCCCTAAAAAGGGCTTTTTGGGGTGCTGTCCTTACAGCAGAGATCAGATGAGTCCTTCAGGACTGTAGTGGACACTGAATACACTAGCCTAGCTATCGATTTCCCTTTTAAATCAGCAGCAGCTACACTGTCCCTCCTCTCACTAAGAATGCAGCTTGCAAATGAATCTAAAATGGATGCTGTCCAGGAGGGTCTGGGAGGGAGGGTCTGCTGCTGATTGGCTGGAATGTGTCTTCTGACTGTGAGGTACAGGGTCAAAATATTACTCAATGATGACGAATAGGGGCGGATCAAACATAGCATATGTTCGCCCGCCACGGCGAACGCGAACAAGCTATGTTTGCCCGCCACGGCGAATGCGAACAAGCTATGTTCGCCAGGAACTATTCGCCGGCAAACTATTTGCGACATCACTATCCGAGGACATTAACAGGATGCCATATAGACCACCCCCTCACTCCTGCAGGTAATATGACCCTTCACCCTGTGTTTCTGTCCCACAGAGCCATAAGCAAATCTACCTCTCAGGAGGTTCTTGCACATTTTGCACTTTCCACTGGCATAACAACCACTCTTTATTTGTTGTCTGCCTAGCCATCCACCTGTGCTTTTAAAGTGACTGTGAACTACTTTGTATTTCAAGAAGGGGGCACGCCTAGCTGTCAAAAGGGGGTAATCATCCACTATTTTTTGTATTTCATAGTCAGTTGTCAGAATCCCCCAATGCTTTTTAGCAGTGATTTTAAGTCATCCCACCTATTAAATGTTAAATGTGGTGATGAATCTTACTTTAGCGTTCACCTTTTTCTCATTTTTCTGGTACAATAGTGTTTCCCTGGGTGTCTCTTGTGCCCTCCTAAAGCCATAATAACTTTGTTTGAATACCCTCTTGATTAAAATCTCAAAGTGCCCACAGGATTGGTGGTCCATAAAAACCCTGATGGCACTAATAGAGCAGGAGCAATTGTAAACAAATACTTGAACTTTCAAGACAAGATCAATATCCTTAGACACTATAGGAAAAATAACTAAATATTGATTGGCCAACACAAAGTTTTATTATTCCAGGATTGTTCTGCAGAAAAGCAAGCAAAGAGGAGAAAGATTGCACCATTTTGCTCTAGATTGATCAAGCAAATTTAAGTGCAAGTTTAGTCTACCCGGCTAGAGTTGTCGTGGTCAGGGATGGAGAATCTGTGTCCTTCAATAATGTGACTGATGTACAGGAATTTTGTCGCAATCACAAAATTGCTTAACTATTTGTTTTCTTTTGGTATGCTAAAGATAGCAAGAATTGCTATAGAAATTTATCTAGTTTTTAAGTTTATTTTTATTTTTTTCTTATTAACAGTCCAGGAAATGTCTGGATGTGGTGGTTGGACTGGAGTGAGTGGAATTTTATGCAATGTTCAATTGCATCCTTTTTTTTTATATTAGATAATGGATAGGTTAAAGATTTTATTATGGAACATTGGTGGATTTATTAACCCATTAAAAGGAAAGACATGCTTAAACAATTAGGGAAATATCAACCTGATATGGCCTTTATCCAAGAAACACACCTTAAATCAAGTGAAGCTGTCAACCTTAAAGCTAAATGGGTAGGATAAGTCATAGCTACCAGCTATGATAAAAGGAAAAGGGGCCTTGCTATTTTGATAAATAAACAACTTTCCTATCAAACTTTGTCATTAGAGATGGATCCACAGGGCAGATTCCAGATATTTGAAGTCCAAATTAAAGATAGTCAACTTGTATTTTGTAATGTTTATGGCCCAAATACCCTGGATACAGAATTCTGGGAGACTTTGAGTTTGAAACTGCTACATTTTTCTGAAAAAATATGTATATAGTAGGATATTTCAACATGACATTTTGACCGATATTAGATAGACTCACTACACGACAATATATTGGGAAGGGTGGAGGAACCAAAATTTTACAGAATTTCTGTCATAGACTGGCTCTAAAGGATATCTGGTGACTCCAGAATCCCGACACATGGGAATTCACTTGTGAATCCAAATCTTTTAAATCCCTTTCCAGAATAGATTATTTCTTGTTCTCTAGCAACATGATGGCGTACGAGACCAAGGTCCATATACTGTAGGTGAAATAATTATTTCAGATCACGCCATCATTTCCCTCAAGATAAGGACTAGGGCCTCCCAATTTACAGGCAATACAAGATTTACCCCCCCCCCCTTATCTTATTCATAACATCAATTTCAAAAAATGGTTGCAAAGCAGATGGGGGGAGTTTTATTACTTCAATTGCTATTATGTTAGTAGACCTGGGATCTTCTGGGAAACAGCAAAGGCTGTATTTACAGGTGAGATAAAAGTTTTCCAATGTAAATTGAAGAGGAAGAATACATTTAGGGAAGAACAACTGTTGAATGATGTGAAAAACAGTTATAGGAAGTATATTAACAATACAACAATTCTTTGATGAAAGAAATATCAAGAAAGGAGGTTGGAGTGATATATATTTTTACAACAGTTTATGATTAGGGAAGATCAGAAAGAGAAGGCTCTCTTTACTGGACTCTATGGGAAATCTGCAAAGTACTTAGCGAGAATCTCCAAAAATAGGAAACAGAAAAATTATATAGCGGTACTTAAATATGGAAATAAACAACTCACTAGTGTTAGCGATATCAGACAGGCGTTCCTGTAATTTTTCCAGGGAATCTATTCCCCAGGTAAAATCAATAAGGCCAACAAGGAGAACTTTTGGAAAAAATAAAGTTACCACAAATATCTAACCCAGACCTCCAAAAATTAAATGAGCCGATTACCATATCTGAACTCTCTGAAGCTATTACACAATACAACCTGGGCATGACCCCCGGCCCAGACGCACTCTGGGCTGAATTTTATAAATTGTTGCATGACCAGCTTCTCCCTATCCTGCTTCCCCTATTTAATGGATATTTTGCAGAGAATAAGCCTATTCAATGGATTTTTCTGCCTCCAATATAGTTCTGATTCAGAAGAAAGATAAAAATCCTGAATTGCCTACATCCTATAGACCAATATCTCTTCTGAATCAGGACTGTAAGTTATTATCTTCCATCATTGCTAAAATACTTAATTCATGCCTAAATTCTCTTACACACTTAGATCAGGTGAATTTTATGGCAGGTAGAAACCTAACTAAAAATCTCTGTAAAGTACAATTTTTTACTAGATCATTTCCGGAATAAAACTGCTAAAATGTCATAAAGTTGATCTAGCAATCCTTACAGTCGATGAGGAGAAGGCCTTTGATTCGATCGCCTGGGATCATCTATTCTCTGCTCTCAAGGGCTTTGGCTTGATAGGGTGTTTTCAACACTATGATCACACAATATACCAGATACCATCATCCTCAATTATCGTCAATGGTGGTATCTCAGATAAAAAAAATTTTTAAGAGAGGCACACAACAAGGATGCCCTCTTTCACCACTCCTTTTTAATTTATCCTTAGAACCATTGGCAATCCTTTTTAGGAATTAACTGAAAGGAATAAGGATATAAGGAGGCCAGGATATCGTTCTATCCCTGTATGCAGACGATCTATTCCACAGACCCTGCACCTTTTTTAAATGTATAGCTCCTTCTCAGGGTATAAAATCAACAATGAGAAGTCTGAGTTGCTATGGATTTATAATTTAGGTCAGGGAGCTAAACACCCTTTCAGGGAGGTTCAGTATATCTGTCATTTAGGTATTTTCCTTAGTAAGAACCCATCACAATAGTATGATTTAAACTATCCCAAATGCTTTGATGAAATTAAAACCAAACTACAAATTTTCCAATTGCTTTGTCAGTTCGTATTATGTTAGTGAAAGCCATTCTATTTCCTAAGCTTTTATAGCTACTTCAAAATCTTCCACTTCTGTTACACACACACAATATCACAATGTTTAATAAGGTTTCTTTTGAGTTTATCTGGCAGGGCAAGAAACCTAGAATCTCTCTTTTCACTATTTCACTCCCTAAAGCACTCGGAGGCCTCACATTCCCAAACATTAAGTATTACAATTATGCCACTCTATGCAAATTCACATTAGATTGGATCACACAGACAAAGAATCTGTCACCTTTAACCAGTTGGAATCCTGTCTTATACAACCATTTGCTCTAAAAGCAATCCTCCACAACCATATTTTTAAACTACCTGCTAATATTCTCCTTTTGTATTCTTTTAAAGATGTTATTAAAGCTTGGCAAACACTGTGCACTGAAATTAAGATCGATTTCCGTAAATCTGAATTCCTTCCTCTACTTGGCAACCCGGACTTTCCCCCGTGGATTAGTTAAAGGGATGTTTAACATATGGGAGACTTTGGGCCTTAAATCTATTGAGGCATGTGAAGGCGGAGCTTTGATTATGAGATCCTTTGATGATTTAAAGACCTGCTTTAACCTGCCAAGAGCCTCCTTCTATGCTTATTTACAAACATGAAATAGGATTACAAAGTTGAGATCTGAAATGGATCCTGCATTGTCTCTGGGGGATCTGGATAAAATTATCGATCTATACTCGAAAGGGATTATCTCTAGCTCCAACATATATAAAGTTCTGATTAATTTTCATTCGGATGTGAATATTAATAAATTATTATATACATGAAATAAGGTCACTATTATCATCTCCAGAGAATCCATTATATATAGTTTATCTTTAGTTGAGAAGACATTAGTATCTATCAACTGGGGAGAATCTCGCTTTACATTAGTTAATATGGCTTACCGCACCCCTTCCCGACTAGCTAAATGGGTGACCACTAATGGGAACTACCCGAAATGCCTATGTCAGCTGACGTTTTTCATTGTTTATAGCACTGTGCCAAAATACTCCAATTTGGGGGTAAAGTAAGCCACTGGGTAAATAGGATATTTGGATCTAATCTGCAACTACAAGCAGCTCAAATTTTCTTCTTAATTAATTTTTTACCTACCATGCGTAACTATAATTTTGTTAACTAAATCATTTTAGTAGGGCGGAACTTGAATTTCTTAAAGCAGTTAATTCACAGATGAAACTAGAACAGTGTAACTTAAAGATTTTGAATGAAAAACAGATGCAACATTTTTTCTCCAAATGGTAATAGCTGATAATCTCTTTACCTCAAGAAGTTCAAACCCATATAATCTCCCCTTTTAAATCTTCTAAGTGGTACAAACATCAAGAAGAGAATAAGACCTTTCCAGCCTCATGGTCCTAAACTAAAGAGCGCAGGGAGGAGAGTGATCCCCTGGTCCTTTTTTGGTGCTTTTTTCCCTTTCCCCCTTTTTTTTCTTCTTCTCTCCCCAATCCCCACCACATCCAATCTTTACGGGTTAATCATTTCTTTTATTCTATGTTTATAAGGACTCTCTTCTGAGAGTCTATGATCGAAATTGATTTTTTCCTTTGGCTGTTTTAGTTTTAACCATTATGTAATCACTTTCTAATTGAATTATTAGTTAATCTAAATCCAGTATCTCATACTCTTATTGACTGTATTGACTCTTAGCTTTGGTGTATTATTTGTATTAATGGAGCTGTGTCTCCATATTTTTCATGTTTTTCGTATGTTATTACATCCACAAATTAAAAAATCTAATTTTTAAATCATCAGCATACGTCTTAAAGGCTTCTTCAGATGAACAGTTCTTTTTTTGTTGTAGGAACTTTCCTATTGGTATAAAATTGATCTTGTGTCTTGGATGGTGACTATTTGCCTCTAAAAGTGTATTTGCTGATTTGTCCTTACGGTAAGTTTCTGTGCATAAACTGTCACCTTGTTTAGTCATTTTCAAATCCAAAAATGACAATGATACATAACTCCATTCATAGGTGAACTTTAAGGTTCCATTTCTTGGTATTAAAATGTTGCATGAATTTGGAAAGGCTATCTGGAATTTTTTCCCACAGCATAAGCATATCGTCAATAAAACAAATCCAAAGTGCTATAGACTTTCCAAATTAATCATCCACATCTAAACTTGTTTTTGTTTCCCAACTGCCTAAGTAAAGGCAGGCATAGGTGGGCGCACAACAGTGCTCATAAGTTGTCTGTAGAGCCTTGAGTCAAATTTAAAGTAGTTCCTACTCAGTACAAACTGTAACAGTTCACACACAAAATCATTATGTTTATCAAATTTCCTACCTCTTTGCGATAGGTATTCTTTAATTGCCAACACCCCCTTGTCATGTGGGATGGATGAGTACAATGCCTCAACATCCACAGACATCAAAATTGTTTCTAGCAATAAAAAAACACAATCTAATTTTTTCAAAACATCTGCTGTATCTTTAACATAAGATGGTAGGGATGTTAAATGTGGGCTCAGCACCAATCAATATATTTAGTCCCCCCATTCCCGACTCTATCGGCCTCCCTGGTGGGGGAATCTTATTTTTATGAATTATGAATTTTATGATTTTTTTTTTATGAATTTTAGGGGTCGCATAGAATGTTGGTATTACCAGGAGAAATTACTGTCATAATTTCCATTTTTTTTTATCAGGCCTTCTTGAAATGCTGTTGAAAGAATAATATCCAATTCATTTTTATACACCGGGGTAGGGTCACTACTCAATTTTTCATATTGAGTATTATTCAGTAATTGGCGCATACATTCAGCTTTGTAATCCTTAGTCTCCAAGATCACCACATTGCCACCCTTGTCAGATGGTTTAATGACAATATCTTTGTCATTCATGAGATCATAGAGTGCCACTCTCTGCTCATTTGTCAAATTTTCCCCAGTGTCTCTCAATACCCCCAGTTTTTTCAGGTCTTTTTCAACCATTTTAACAAAGGTCAAAACACTGGGTACCATTGACAAGGCCGGCATATATGATGATCTTGGCATAAGGTTACTGTGTCCTATCTGACCATTCTCATCCGCATTGGATGTACTTTCACTGTCTTACAGAAGTTGCTCCAGATCACCTAACAGAATCTGATTGTGCATGTCCAATTTAGTTATTGCCTGTTTGCCTGCATTAATCTTTTTGAGAATCACTTTTCTTGCAAAGAAGTGTAAATCTTTAGAGGTGATAAATCCATCAAATTCATTAATTGGGCAGAAAGTAGGTCCCTTCCTTAACACATCACTGTGTGAATTTGTCAAAGTTTTCTTAGAGAGATTTATCATCTCCAAATTCCTTCCCCCAATGTCTGTATCTACTGCTTGTGTGATTTGTTCCCCTGCTGGCTGCATAAACCATAGTTCGACTGCACTGCTCCTGCATTGTCTGTGCTTTCGCCCTGCCCTCCTTCTTTTTTCTTTGTGGGCCTTTCTTCCATCAACCAAAAAATACCTCTTCTTCTGTTTCTATTTCCTCTATTTGCCCTTCCTGTATCTGTGTCAGAACCAGATCTATCAGATTCAGAAGTACTTGTTTTTTTTGTCCTGCATAATCATATACGACCCCTTCTTTATAGTCTAAAAGGTCCCTCAGGAATTTCCTTCTCTTCCTAGATTTAATCTCATCTGTAGTTTTCTCAGTTCTGCTTTCATTTCATCTTTTAACTTAATATATTCTTCACTGCCCTGCCATTTTTCAAATGCGCTATTTGAATCCTCTAATTCCTTCTCTATTGTATCCAGTTTCAATTAATCTTCTTTATAATCAGCCTCATTAGTTTGAAGGAACATTCAGACAAACATTTTTCCCACTCCTGTTTGAAATCCTTAGTTATTGGGTCATTCAAGGTAATACCTGGCTTTTTCCTTAATCTAAGCCCTCTGGAGACTATTTTTTGTCTAAATATCGCTTCAAACTGCAAATTTCCCACTTAAGGTTTAATTGTTTTATGAGAAATTGCATATATGTTTTATAATCATGGAAAATATTTTTACCAGTTTCAATAACTGTACTGTTAGTAGTCTCCAAAGCAAATGTTTCCTCTAAATCATATTCCCATTCTTTTTCATTAATGGTTGCCATCTTACAAACCCTATCACTGTGTATACCAGAGAAGACAGGTGCCTCTGAATTAATCACCCACCCTCAGCACAGTAAAAAAGAAAAGGTATTAATACCCAGCAATAGCTTAATCACATCAAAATAGCTAGTGGAGATATAAGTAGCTAAGGACAGGACCCCAGCAAATTTAGTAGCTGATGGGAGTCCCAGTGCAGGTGGCTTAAATTATTAATATTAAATACTAAGAGAAAATAAAATAAGCCTATATCTGCAACCCCTTATTAAGGTAATCAAATACAAAATGAAGGCACCTATCTTACACAGTTATAACACAATGAGGGATACACATAGTGATTAATAAATAAAAAAATACATTTATTAGGGCACACAAAAATAAGACTAGGCAGAGCCTATATCAGGGATCCATGAAGTGATATGAAACTGTTAAGAGCGCTCTTAAACCTCAGTAGTCCTGAACAAGCTTATATCCGTTGCTGTATCCAAATGTATGTGCAGTAAACCACAAAGTAACAAATAGTCTGCTCAAGACGTAGAGCTCAAAAACAGTTCAAACAGTTCAAAATAGGTGCACTCTAACAAACAAGGCTCCAAATGCTTGGGGGCTGAAAAATATTCAATAGAAATGTAGAAAAAAACGCACTCTCTGGTCTTATAAATTGTGAACAAATACTTTACTTAGTAGTGACGTTTCGGGAAATAGATCTCTTCATCATTATGTAGCAAATATTTGGATTCTTTATATAATAAAATGTACTATGTAAGGGGCAGGCTCCCTGGAGGAGCGTTTAGGAATGTCAATCACTGATTGGCCGAAAGTTTTTTAAATAGAGCGAGGGGGTTTTGAGTTTTAACAGCTTGATGAAACGGTGTATGAGCCGAGAAACGCATTGCTGTCTGTTATTCTTTTGTTAAAGTTTTTATATTATATATCCATGCTCTGTTTGAGTTATCATTCCCGGGCGATTATTCTGGAATGTGCTCCTATCTGCTTTGGGCTGGATGATTGATTGGAGTCCTATGACACTGCCTCTGACATGACCGGTGGAGTGATACCAGAATCCCATACACAGGAGTAAGTCTACCGGGTGGCTCTGAAGCCTCGGCCTGCAATATTTGTACTTCATGTGTCATCGAACCTGTGAGTTTGAATTTGTCACTTTATGTCTATTGATTCTGTTTGGGATTACTGTACCACACCATGAGGCGCCTCCTTTTATGTCTTCCAGGACTTTGAATTTGTAATTATTTAGTTAAAGTGTTTCAGCCACACCCATTGCATCCATTACAGGTACATAAAATCCAGTATATATCCATGAAATCTTCATAGACAAATATTGACAGGATAATGGGTCTTCCTGAAGAGTTCAGTGACTTAAAGATTACATTGTCAAAGAATTGCCACTTTTGCCACATGTAATTTTATGAAATTTCTGCCGTAATAGATCTGCCTCGTCACTGGTAAGTGCTGTTGTTGTGAAGTTATAAGGGTCGGGTCAGGCAGAGTGATACCTGTCCCTGGGTTTAGGTGTTGAAGCTCAAATGCAGTGGTGAGTGTTAATGGCTTTAATCATGACAACAGCAAGTACATGCCCGATTTATGTTTATTGGGAAGAAAAACAAAGAGAACAACATGCAGGAATCACTACTAAAACCCAGCACAATCGGCAGGAACAGTTCACAAATAAAGGACACAATACTCTGAGTCAGAGAGAACAGTTCACATGTATTAGATACAGTATACAGAGTCTGTAGTTAACAGGAATATCAAGCAGGCAGGCTGCATGCTTGGAACTACAAGCAAACACGTAGGCTATGCAACTGAAACTGCAAGCAGGCAGGTAGGCTTTGTGACTGGAACCACAAACAGGCAAGTAGGCTGTGTGACTGAAACCACAAGCAGGCAGGTGGGCTGTGTGACTGGAACTGCAAACAGGCAGGTAGGCTGTGTGACTGGAACTGCAAGCAGGCAGGTAGGCTTTGTGACTGAAACAACAAGCAGGCAGGCAGGCTTTATAACAGGAAAATCCAAATAATGTCAGAACACAGTGGGAGGGGAGAAACAAGCTTTTATAGAGGGCTAAACGAGGGAGCCCAACACATCTGGGGATCAAAGGTGTGCTGAACATTCAATTCCCTCAGCTCAAGTTAACCACCCTTTAACCCTCCACAGTCCAAAATCTCACATAGCTTAGTAGTAAAGGGTCAAGCTACCACCAAGCAGACACAGGTTTGAAACTAGGCTCAACCTGGCAAATCCACAAACAACAAACTGCTCTTATTTTAAAACTCAGCGGTGACATTGCCCTTATAGATGTACATGTGTCTAGAAGCAACAATTGCCCAGCCAGAAACTTTTTCATTTTTTTTAATTGAAGACCAATATTTGGTCGACTCCATCAGACACTATTTAACTAAATAGTATTCTAATATTAACAGCCTAAAATAAGTTTGTTTAACTATAATCCAAGATTTAATTTAATATTCTGGGAAATATGTGATAAAAGTGAGAGATATGCATTTATTTTATAGCTATTCTTACATGAAATGCTCACTTATAATTGGTAATTAAATCCTACACATTTGTTTTTTAGATAAATGATAAATAAAAACACTTTTACAAAAAATGGAAATCACTGGGTGTTAAATAAGTGTTTTGCATATCAAACCTGTTTCTGGGAACAATCTTAATATTACTATTTCCATATTATTCATTTTACCCCTTTACCCACAGCTGGAGTTCCTCAGCTCCAGGCATCTGCCCGCATATGGAACTGGAGCAAGATTGGTGCCCCAGTTTCATCTAAAGACAGATGCCAGATCATTACAGACAGTGACACTATGTGCCTCACCATCTGTAACGATCATCTGATGTTGCCGGCAGAAGGTGCGGGAGGGAAAGCGAGAGGCAAGTGGGCTGCCCAGTGCTGAAAGGGGGTGGGAGGGGGAGGGAGGGGGAGGGAGCGGGAGGGAGCGGGAGGGGGAGGGAGTGGGATGGGCCCTACACTTCAAAAGAAAAATGAAGGGAGGGGGAGGGAGGGATGGGGAGCTACATTACAGAAAAAGGTAGAAATGGGGGGGCTAACTAACAATGTCCTAAAGATGACTGCCATTAGTGGGAGGGAGAGGGTTGAGGAGGATTACTACACTGCAGAATATATATATATATATATATATGTATTAACAAAATTAATAATAAAAAAAAAAACACAGACAGGCTGACATGTTATTACCAACTTTGAAGGTGTTCCCTGGGAAAATGATTATTGGTTTATTACACGTGACGTAATGTCTCTATATACCTGTATTCCCCATGATCAGG